>NC_140018.1:7312053-7411981 GCF_964263955.1 Coregonus lavaretus
CTCCACAATGGCCAAGACCAGAGAGCTGTGTAAGGACATCAGGGATAAAATTGTAGACCTGCACAAGACTGGGATGGGCTACAGGACAATAGGCAAGCAGCTTGGTGAGAAGGAAACAACTGTTGGCGCAATTATTAGAAAATGGAAGAAGTTCAAGATGACGGTCAATCACCCTCGGTCTGGGGCTCCATGCAAGATCTCACCTCGTGGGGCATCAATGATCATGAGGAAGGTGAGGGATCAGCCCAGAACTACACGGCAGGACCTGGTCAATGACCTGAATAGAGCTGGGACCACAGTCTCAAAGAAAACCATTAGTAACACACTACGCCGTCATGGATTAAAATCCTGCAGCGCACGCAAGGTCCCCCTGCTCAAGCCAGCGCATGTCCAGGCCCGTCTGAAGTTTGCCAATGACCATCTGGATGATCCAGAGGAGGAATGGGAGAAGGTCATGTGGTCTGATGAGACAAAAATAGAGCTTTTTGGTCTAAACTCCACTCGCCATGTTTGGAGGAAGAAGAAGGATGAGTACAACCAAGAACACCATCCCAACCGTGAAGCATGGAGGTGGAAACATCATTCTTTGGGGATGCTTTTCTGCAAAGGGGACAGGACGACTGCACCATATTGAGGGGAGGATGGATGGGGCCATGTATCGCGAGATCTTTGCCAACAACCTCCTTCCCTCAGTAAGAGCATTGAAGATGGGTCGTGGCTGGGTCTTCCAGCATGACAACGACCCGAAACACACAGCCAGGGCAACTAAGGAGTGGCTCCGTAAGAAGCATCTCAAGGTCCTGGAGTGGCCTAGCCAGTCTCCAGACCTGAACCCAATCGAACATCTTTGGAGGGAGCTGAAAGTCCGTATTGCCCAGCGACAGCCCCGAAACCTGAAGGATCTGGAGAAGGTCTGTATGGAGGAGTGGGCCAAAATCCATGATGCAGTGTGTGCAAACCTGGTCAAGACCTACAGGAAACGTATGATCTCTGTAATTGCAAACAAAGGTTTCTGTACCAAATATTAAGTTCTGCTTTTCTGATGTATCAAATACTTATGTCATGCAATAAAATGCAAATTAATTACTTAAAAATCATACAATGTGATTTTCTGGATTTTTGTTTTTAGATTTCGTCTCTCACAGTTGAAGTGTACCTATGATAAAATCGTAAAATCGGCAGTGTATCAAATACTAGTTCTCCCCACCGTATTTGGCTGCCAAAATTGCACATTTTGGCTTTTCACCCAATAACTATTGGATTTTTTCTTCCTCTTTTATAGTTTCAAATTCTTTGTACTGAATGATAATTTTGGGAAAGAAAGATTCTCTTAGGTCTGAGTATTTTTCACAGTGTAATAGGAAATGCAGCTCTGTCACTACCTCTCCCCGGGGGCAGAGTGAGCACAGCCTGTCCTCTCTGGGCAGCCAGGTTTGCCTGTGATGACCGGTCTCTATAGCCAGACTGTTCTCACTGAGTCTGTACCTAGTCATTGTTTTCCTCAGTTTTCTATCAGTCACAGTGGTCAGATAGTCTGCCACCATGTACTGTCTGTTTAGAGCCAAATAGCATTGACGTTTACTTTGATCTTTTTGTGGTGTCTTTCCAATAGGTGATATATTTGTATTTTTGCTTTGTGATGATTTGGTTGGGCCAGATTTCCTGAGGCTCTATGAGGTTGGTTTTGGTTAGTGAACTGAGCCTCAGAACCAGCTGGCTGAGGGGACTCTTCTCTTGTTTCATCTCTTGACATAGTAGAGCTGTGTGATGGAATGTTTTGGGGTCACTTGTTTTTAGATGGTTGTAAAATTTGATGATTCTTTTGATTCTCTCTCTCTCTCTCTCTCTCTCTCTCTCTCTCTCTCTCTCTCTCTCTCTCTCTGGCTCTCTCTCTCTCTTGGCCTCTCTCTCTTGGCCTCTCTCTCTCTCTCTCTCGCTAACTATTTCTCTCTCTCTCTCTCCCTAGATCTCTCTCTTGGCCTCTCTCTCTTGGCCACTCTCTCTCTCTCTCTCTCTCTCTCTCTCTCTCTCTCTCTCTCTCGCTCTATAACCCCTCTCTTTCTCTTGGCCTCTCTCTCTCTCTCTCTCTCTCTCTCTCTCTCTCTCTCTCTCTCTCTCTCTCTCTCTCTCTCGTTCTATAACCCCTCTCTTTCTCTTGGCCCCTCTCTCTCTCTCTCTCTCTCTCTCTCTCTCTCTCTCTCTCTCTCTCTATAATCACCATCTGTCTCTATGTGTGGGCTCACTGGGCTGTGATTTATTACTCGTCTCAGTCTGGTGCCACACATTGCTTTTAATGGCAGACTTCACACATCAATAAACACCCCAGGGAGCCTGTCTGATGAACAAAACAGAGGAGAAGGGGAGGAAAAATTTAACATGGAAACAATCAATTGTTTAGTAGTTTGTGTGGGCCGATCTATTTTTAATGCAAACGGATAGAAGCTCTCTGGTTTCGGGCTTCCATTTATTGTTTATTCTGCTTTATGCAAATTATACAATTGAACAGCTCCTCTTGATTGGATTGTCTGTACAAAATCAATGGGACATAATGGGAAGAATTAAACAGAGTCTCTTAAGGGA
The DNA here is from genome assembly GCF_964263955.1 of Coregonus lavaretus. NCBI lineage: Eukaryota > Metazoa > Chordata > Actinopteri > Salmoniformes > Salmonidae > Coregonus > Coregonus lavaretus. The sequence continues at coordinate 7,314,634 of NC_140018.1, forward strand.
AAAGAGGCATTTAGCGTGAGTTCCCAGCAAACCAAAATTATTTCTGTGATTTTGCAAGAACGTTCCTAGAACAAATGTAATCTGTTCTTTAAAGGTTCCCAGAATGTTTCATTTGATTGTGGGAACAGTCTGCTGAGAACAAAGTGTGGACATCACAAAATATATAGTACCAGTCAAAAGTTTGGAGACCTACTCATTCAAGGTTTTTTCTTTATTTTTTTCTATTTTCTACTTTGTAGAATAATAGTGAAGACATCAACACTATGAATTAACACATGAAATCATGTAGTAACCAAAAAAGTGTTAAACAAACAAAAATATATTTTATGTTTGAGATTCTTCAAATAGCCACCCTTTGCCTTGATGACAGCTTTTCAACTCTTGGCATTCTCTCAACCAGCTTCACCTGGAATGCTTTTCCAACAGTCATGAGCAATTGTTGGCTGCTTTTCCTTCACTCTGCCGTCCGAATCATCCCAAACCATCTTAATTGGGTTGAGGTCGGGGGATTGTGGAGGCCAGGTCATCTGATGCAGTACTCCACCACTCTCCTTCTTGGTAAAATAGCCCTTACACAGTGTTGAGTCATTGTCCTATTAAAAAACAAATGATAGTCCCACTAAGCCCAAACCAGATGGGATGGCATATTGCTGCAGAATGCTGTGGTAGCCATGCTGGTTAAGTGTGCCTTGAATTCTAAATACATCACAGACAGTGTCACCAGCAAAGCACCCCCACACCATTACACCTCCTCCTCCATGCTTTACGGTGGGGACTACACATGCAGAGATCATCCGCTCACCCACACCGTGTCTCACAAAGACACGGCGATTGGAACCAAAAAACTCAAATTTGGACTCCAGACCAAAGGACACATTTCCTCCAGTCTAATGTCCATTGCTCGTATTTCTTGGCCCAAGCAAGTCTCTTCTTCTTATTGGTGTCCTTTAGTAGTGATTACTTTGCAGCAATTCGACCATGACGGCCTGATTCACACAGTCTCCTCTGAACAGTTGATGTTGAGATGTGTCTGTTACTTGAACTCTGTGAAGCATTTATTTGGGCTGCAATTTCTGAAGCTGGTAACTCTAATGAACTTATCCTCTGCAGCAGAGGTAACTCTGGGTCTTCCATTCCTGTGGTGGTCCTCATGAGAGCCAGTTTCATCATAGCGCTTGATGGTTTATGCGACTGCATTTGAAGAAACTTTCAAAGTTCTTGAAATTTTCCGGATTGACTGACCTTCATGTCTTAAAGTAATGAGCTGTTCTTGCCATAATATGCACTTGGTCTTTTACCAAATAGGGCTATCTTCAGTACTTTGTCACAACACAACTGATTGGCTCAAACGCATTAAGAAGGAAAGAAATTCCACAGATTGCCAAGAGTGTGCAAAGCTGTCATCAAGGCAAGGGGTGGCTATTTGAAGAATCTCAAACATAAAATATATTTTTATTTGTTTAACACTTTTTTGATACTACATGATACCATGTGTTATTTCATAGTTTTGATGTCTTCACTATTATTCTACACTGTAAAAAATAGTAAAACTAAAGAAAAACCCTTGAATGAGTAGGTGTGTCCAAACTTTTGGCTGGTAGTGTATGTTCCCAAAACACAAAAACTGTTTATTTTAGGGTGCAAAAACATTCACCTGATGTTACAAGAACGTTCCCAGAGCACATTTCTTTAAAGGTTCAATTATGGGAACCTTTAAAGACCATATTAAATGTGTTCTAGAAATGTTCTTGCAAAATCAGTTGAATGTTTTATACAAACATTCTACAATCATCACCACGACTGGACAGTTTTTGTGTTATGAGAACATGTGCCGCGACCTAAAAAATGTTCTATGAACCTTCACAGAAACAATTTTTGGTTTGCTTGGAACTCAAACTGAATGCCTCTTTTTTCTTAAATGTTCCCAAAATGTTTAATTAGGTTGTGGGAACATTGTGTGGACATGACAAGATATATGATCCCAAAACATAAAACTGTCCATTTGTGCTGATTATTACAATGTTTCTATTAGGTTGCAAAAAACTTTTGCCTGATTTTGCAAGAACATTCCCAGAACACATGTTTCTTATATTCTTTAAAAGTTCCTAGAACATTTATTTAGGTTGTGGGAATATTGCGGGGATATGGCGGGGAGGTTCCCAAAACACTAAAATGGTCCAGTTGTGCTGACATTCAGATAATGTTTGTATCAGGGTGCACAAAATATTCCTTTGATGTTTCAAGAATGTTGACAGAACATCCTTTCTGACTTCTTTAAAGGTTCCCAGAACATTTAATTAGGTTGTGGGAACAGTGTGGGTACATTACAAGAGATTGGTTCCCAAAACACAAAATATGCTCAGTTGTGATGACATTCATACAATGTTTAAGTTAAGGACATTCCCTTAATGTTGTAAGAATGAATTAAGTCTGTTTTTATGAAGTTCATATCATATTTGTTTTAGGTTTAACATAATATTCCATTGCTGTTCACGCAATATACCTTTTACCTTGTCTTGGAGGTCCACAGAACATTTCAAGGACATTCATCAAATTTGATATTTAAGTTTGACCTAATATTACCACAACATTCTCAGAATAAGAAAGCAGACTGGAATACATCTTCATTGTGTTTCTCTCCAGATGTAATGGCAATTTCATTTGTGAACTGTACTGTAAGTGATATAGAGACACATGGCATTTTAATTTAATTTACAGGACATTTGAACAGCATTTAATCAACCCTTGTGCAAGGCATCGAACCCTAATTGGTTCTGTAAGTCGCTAAATGACAAAAATATGTTTGAAACTTTATATGTTTACAATCTGCAGTGTTTGGTTCCCTAGCCAAATCATTAACCCTCTGCACCACCATGGGATAGCTTTGGCCTTTTTCAGTCAAATATGATCAATCAGGACACGTAATTACTATTTCTAAGTTGTTAAAATGTTACAATCCTCTTCATATGCTATGTACTTGTAACACTGTATTTTATCATGTGTTGAAAGTCTTATGAAATGTGATTTTGAAATTGAGAAAAGGTCTAATTGTTTTCTTATTTAGTTTGAAGGTTCTGTTTTTAAGAAACATATGAATACACAATAATAAAAGTTATTTAAAGGAAGCTTTATCCAACTAAAATCACATTTCATATGACTTTCAACACATGTGATGTAGAAAGAAAATCATTAAATACAGTGGTACAGTACATAGCATATGAAGAGGATGGGAACATTTTAATAACTCAGAAATTGTGTTCTGTGTCCTGATTGTCCATTTTTGACTGAAAAAACCCCTCCTACTTTGCGATGCTTCATATGGTCCCCCCTGGCTTATTTTTCATGATCTGAAAAGCAAAAGTGATCCTAGATCAGCACTCATAGTCTTGGATACCTTGTAACTATGGGCCCAGAAGTATGCAGCATACAGTGCATTCGGAAAGTTTTCAGACCCCTTGACTTTTTCCACATTTTGTTATGTTACAGCCTTATTCTAAAATGGATTAAGTTCACATTTTTCCTAATCAATCTACACACAATACCCCATAATGACAAAGTGAAAAAAGGTTTTTAGAAATATTTGCAAATGTATTACAAATAAAAAACAGAAATACCTTATTTACATAAATATTCAGACCCTTTGCTATGAGACTCGAAATTGAGCTCAGGTGCATCCCGTTTCCATTGATTATCCTTAAGATGTTTCTACAACTTTATTGGAGTCCACCTGTGGTAAATTCAATTGATTGGACATGATTTGGAAAGGCACACACCTGTCTATATAAGGTCCCACTGTTGACAGTGCATGTCAGAGCAAAAACCAAGCCATGAGGTCGAAGGAATTGTCCGTAGAGCTCCGAGACAGAATTGTGACAAGGCACAGATCTGGGGAAGGGTACCAAAAAATTTCTGCAGCATTGAAGGTCCACAAGAACACATTGCCCTCCATCATTCTTAAATGGAAGAAGTTTGGAACCTCCAAGACTCTTCCTAGAGCTGACCGCCCAGCCAAACTGAGCAATCGGGGGAGAAGGGCCTTGGTCAGGGAGGTGACCAAGAACCCGATGGTCACTCTGACAGAGCTCCAGAGTTCCTCTGTGGAGATGGGAGCACTTCCAGAAGGACAACCATCTCTGCAGCACTCCACCAATCAGGCATTTATGGTAGAGTGGCCAGACGGAAGCCACTCCTCAGTAAAAGGCACATGACAGCCCGTTTGGAGTTTGCCAAAAGGCACCTAAAGACTCAGACCATGAGAAACAAGATTCTCTGGTCTGATGAAACCAAGATTGAACACTTTGGCCTGAATGCCAAGCGTCACGTCTGGAGGAAACCTGGCACCATCCCTACGGTGAAGCATAGTGGTGGCAGCATCATGCTGTGGGGATGTTTTTCAGCGGCAGGGACTGGGAGACTAGTCAGGATCGAGGGAAAGATGAACGGAGCAAAGTACAGAGAGATCCTTGATGAAAACCTGCTCCAGAGTGCTCAGGACCTCAGACTGGGGCGAAGGTTTACCTTCCAACAGGACAATGACCCTAAGCACACAGCCAAGACAACGCAGGAATGGCTTCGGGACAAGTCTCTGAATGTCCTTGAGTGGCCCAGCCAGAGCCCGGACTTGAACCCGATCAAACGTCTCTGTATAGACCTGAAAATATCTGTGCAGCGACGCTCCCCAGCCAACCTGACAGAGCTTGAGAGGATCTGCAGAGAATAATTGGAGAAACTCCCCAAATACAGGTGTGACAAGCTTGTAGCATCCTACCAGTGGAGGCTGGTGACATGCAAAATTGAGGAGGATGGAAGACCCATGGTACAGGCGCGGAACGCACAGAGACGTCAAAGTGTGTTTCAAAAATTGTCAGAGTAATTATTTTAACCTAAAGCATTTAATAAAGACATTTATAGTACAATATATGGGGAATGGGAATGAGAGGGCTACTTACACAGTGTTGGGAAGGGATCACAGAATTGATTGAATAAGGGTATGAGGCATGAGTTGAGGTGTTCAGAGGCTTGACTTCAGTGCAGGACAGGATTTGACTGGGAAGACAAAAAACAATAATACAACACACTACACAGTTAGACAACAGAGCTAAGAATGAGTTAGTCCAAGCAAAGAGTAAAATCATTGATGTGTAATAATGTGATTGTGTTTGTGTGCATGATTGACTCTACATACAGTAATGAGAGATAATGGACAGGTCTACTCACAGTGCTTGGAGAGAAAACATTCAATGTGCCTGTGGATGAGCGGGCACATGAGACATGGCTTCAGTTCATGTCAGGAGAGAGTTGACAATGGTAGTGGAGTGGTCATCACCTCTTAAATCAGGGAAAAGGAGGGGACTTATCTGTAAATTTTTACACCCTGATGCCTGGAATTTTTCCTTATCTGTTAACCTAACCAGGAAAACCCTGGACCCTATAAGGTATGACAGTGATTAATCCCTGTCAAACTGCAGCAACCTTATATTTGTTCATATGAATTATATTTAGACTAGATTAGGAGGGGGATTTCCTCTACCCAGACACAGAGACAACAACTGTTCGACAATAGAACTCACAGGGCTGAGCTTGCTCTATGCATGTTTGCATCATGCAGGCCTATGCAACTGTAGGCCTTACCAAAAATTAACTCACATCTGTCATCACTATTATGTTGATTTATTCCAGTTAATCATTTGGGATTGAACATATATAGGCAGCCTAGCCAGCCCAATTTTGAATATAAATCAAATTTGATCACATTATATGGTTTGTATCATTCACAACTAAAGTTGCCAAATAACTCTAAATCTAGTGTATAGTACCTGTTCAAATGATCACTTTTACACTCAACATAGCCACTTCATATGTGCACAGTTGTCAGGGCGTGTAGTAGGTGTAGTGTAGGAATCAAATGCAGGACGCAGACTGAATGTTCCAAAAGCTGTATTACTGGCCCAACACAGGCAACAGGACAACTAAGCCCGACAGCAAAACCACGCACGAAGGCGAAAGGCAAATGCGCACTAACAGGTGCGACAAAATGAAACGGTGCACACACAAGTGCAACTAAGCTCCAGCACAGTGGAGAAATACGCTCAACCGAGCAAAACACAACACTGACGGAAACAATCATACACAACACTAGACAAACACAACGAGAAACTTATAGGACACTAATTACGTAAAACAGAAACAGGTGTGGAAACAAACAGACAAAAGCAAACGAACATGAAACATCTATCGGTGGCAGCTAGAATTCCGGAGACGACGAACGCCGAAGCCTGCCCGAACAAGGGAGAGAGGCAGCCTCGGCCGAAACCGTGACAGTACCCCCCCCTTGACGCGCGGCTCCAGACGTGTGCCGACTCCGGCCTCGGGGACGACCAGGGGGACGCGGCGCAGGGCGCGTCGGATGCCTCCGATGGAACTCCGTCAGGAGCGACGGGTCCAACACGTCTCTCCTCGGCACCCAGCACCGCTCCTCCGGACCGTACCCCTCCCACTCCACTAGATACTGGAGACCCCCCATCCGACGTCTCGAATCCAAGATGGATCTCACGGAGTACGCCGGTGCCCCCTCGATGTCCAACGGGGGCGGAGGAGTCTCCAAGATCTCATCTTCTTGGAGTGGGCCCGCTACCACCGGCCTGAGAAGGGACACATGGAACGAGGGGTTAATACACTTATACTCCACAGGTAGCTGTAATCTATAACATACCTCGTTCAACCTTCTCAGGACTTTAAATGGCCCTACAAACCGCCGACCCAGTTTCCGACAGGGCAGGCGGAGGGGCAGGTTTCTGGTAGAGAGCCAGACTCGATCACCAGGTGCGTACACCGGTGCCTCACTGCGGTGGAGATCAGCGCTCGCCTTCTGACGTCGGAGGGCCCGCTGCAGGTGGACGTGTGCAGCGTTCCAAGTCTCCTCCGAGCGCCGCGCCCACTCATCCACCGCAGGAGCCTCGATCTGGCTCTGCTGCCAGGGTGCCAGAACCGGCTGGTAACCTAACACACATTGAAATGGAGTTAGGTTAGTGGAGGAATGGCGTAGGGAATTCTGGGCCATCTCGGCCCAGGGAACGTACCTTGACCACTCCTCCGGCCGGTCCTGGCAGTATGTTCTGAGAAACCTACCCACATCCTGGTTTACGCGTTCCACCTGCCCATTGCTCTCCGGGTGGTAACCCGAGGTGAGGCTCACCGAGACCCCCAACCGCTCCATAAACGCTCTCCAGACTCTGGAGGTGAATTGGGGACCCCGATCAGCCACAATGTCCTCGGGTACCCCGTAGTGCCGGAACACATGGGTAAACAGTGCCTCGGCAGTTTGCAGGGCCGTAGGAAGACCCGGCATGGGGAGCAAACGACAGGCCTTAGAGAACCGGTCCACAACGACCAGGATGGTAGTATTCCCTTGGGAGAGGGGAAGGTCTGTTATAAAGTCCACTGAGAGGTGGGACCATGGCCGTTGTGGAACGGGCAGGGGTAGCAACTTACCCCTAGGTAGATGTCTAGGCGCCTTACACTGGGCGCACACCGAGCAGGAGGAAACATAAACCCTCACATCCCTTGCCAACGTGGGCCACCAGTACTTGGCACTAAGACAGTGCACTGTCCGGCCGATACCCGGATGTCCAGAGGAGGGTGACGTGTGAGCCCAATAGATCAATCGATCCCGAACCTCGAGCGGAACGTACTTCCGACCCTCCGGGCACTGTGGTGGACTAGGGTCGGTGCGTAACGCCCGCTCGAGTTCAGCATCGACCTCCCACACTACCGGTGCCACCAGACACGACTCAGGCAGTATGGGAGTGGGCTCCACGGACCTCTCCTCCGCGTCATACCGCCGAGACAGCGCATCTGCCTTGCCATTCTGTGACCCAGGGATGTACGTGATCTTAAAAGTAAACCTGGTCAAGAACATACTCCATCTTGCCTGGCGAGGGTTCAGCCTCCTCGCCGCCCGGATGTACTCCAGGTTACGGTGGTCCGTCAAAATGAGGAAAGGGTGTTGAGCCCCCTCAAGCCAGTGCCTCCACACCTTTAGAGCCTGTACCACGGCTAACAGCTCCCTGTCCCCTACGTCATAGTTCCGCTCCGCCGGACTGAGCTTCTTAGAATAAAAAGCACAGGGGCGGAGTTTAGGTGGCGCGCCAGATCGTTGTGAAAGCACGGCTCCTAAACCGGCCTCCGACGCGTCCACCTCTACTTGGAACGGCAAAGAGGGATCCGGATGCGCCAGCACCGGGGCCGAGGTAAACAGGTCCTTCAGCCTCCCAAACGCCCTGTCCGCCTCGGCCGACCACTGCAGACGCACCGGACCCCCCTTCAACAGAGACGTGATGGGAGCTGCCACCTGTCCAAAACCCCGGATAAACCTCCTGTAGTAATTTGCAAACCCCAAAAACTGCTGCACCTCCTTCACAGTGGTTGGTGTTTGCCAATTACGCACGGCCGACACCCGGTCTACCTCCATCTTCACCCCTGACGCAGACAACTGATAACCCAAAAAGGAGACCGACTCCTGGAAAAACAGACACTTCTCTGCCTTCACATACAGGTCGTGCTCCACCAGCCTCCGCAACACCCTGCGCACCAGGGCCACATGCTCGACACGGGTAGGTGAGTACACGAGAATGTCATCAATGTACACCACCACCCCCTGCCCCTGCATGTCCCTGAAGATCTCATCCACAAATGATTGGAAAACTGATGGAGCGTTCATCAACCCGTATGGCATGACCAGATACTCGTAATGGCCCGAGGTGGTACTAAAGGCTGTTTTCCATTCATCACCCTCCCTGATGCGCACCAAGTTGTACGCGCTCCTGAGATCTAGTTTCGTGAAGAACCGCGCCCCATGCAATGACTCAGTCATGGTCGCAATCAGCGGGAGTGGATAACTATACTTCACCGTAATCTGATTGAGACCACGGTAATCGATGCATGGGCGCAAACCACCATCCTTTTTCTTCACGAAAAAGAAACTCGAGGACGCGGGGGAAGTGGACGGCCGTATGTATCCTTGTCTCAGCGATTCGTCTATGTAAATCTCCATAGCTTTCTTCTCCTCCTGAGACAGAGGATACACATGGCTCCGTGGGAGCGCAGCTCCTGCCTGGAGGTTTATCGCACAATCCCCCTGCCTATGGGGTGGCAACCGCGTCGCCCTCGCCTTACTAAACGCAATAGCCAAATCCCCATACTCAGGTGGAACGTGCAATGCGGGCACCTGGTTTGGACTCTCCACCGAGGTAGCCCCTACGGAAACGCCCAAACATCTACCCACACACTGAGCAGACCACTCCATCAGAGCCCTCTCCTGCCACGAAATCACTGGGTTATGGGTACTCAACCAGGGCATGCCCAGCACCACCGGATACGCAGGAGAGTCAATCAGGAACAGCTGAATCATCTCCTGATGATCCCCCTGCGCACACATCCTAAGTGGCGCCGTGACCTCCCTGATTAAGCCCGTACCCAACGGACGACTATCTAGGGCGTGAACGGGAAAAGGAACATCAACAGGAATGAGGGGAATCCCTAACGCTAAACAAAACTTTTTATCAATAAAATTCCCAGCCGCGCCTGAATCTACCAGCGCCTTATGCTGGGAATGAGGTGCTACCTGTGGAAAACGTACAGGCATAAAAAAATGGGCAACAGAGAGCTCTGGGTGAGTGGGGCGCCTACTCACCTGGAGGGAATCCCCAGTGCGGGACCTGTCGTCATCTCCCCTAGGAGGCCATCTTCAGCACCTAGCCGCGGTGTGTCCTCCCCGACCACAGTTGGTGCAGTGGATGGACCCCCTAGCCTGCCGACTCCTCCTCTCTCTAGCGCCAGCGCCCCCGAGCTCCATAGGACAAGGCTCGGAGGCGCTGGAGGGTGGAATGGACGGACCCTCCGCAGGACGTCCGCGGGTAGCCAGCAGGGTATCCAGCCTGATGGACATATCAACCAGCTGGTCGAAAGTGAGGCTGGTGTCCCTACACGCCAGCTCCCGACGGACGTCCTCTCGTAGGCTGCATCGGTATAGATCGATGAGGGCCCGATCATTCCACCCTGCCTCTGCCGCTAGAGTACGGAATTCGAGCGCGAATTCCTGGGCACTTCTCCTCCCCTGCCGGAGGAAGACCAGACGCTCCCCCGCCGCTTTCCCCTCCGGGGGATGGTCAAACACCGCCCTGAAGCGGCGGGAGAACTCGGTGTACGTAATCGTCGTGGCGTCGATCTTCCTCCACTCCGCGTTGGCCCACTCCAACGCTTTTCCGGCCAGGCAGGAGATCAGGGCGGACACGCTCTCATGCCCTGAAGGTGCCGGGTGCACTGTGGCCAGGTATAGCTCTACCTGGAGCAGGAATCCCTGACACCCAGCCGCGGTCCCGTCGTAGGCCCTCGGGAGAGATAGTCGGACTCCTCGAGGTTCCGGCGCTGGAATGGGCGGGCTGGCCGATGGTGCTGGCAGGGCGGGCGGCGGTGGAGGCGCACCCCAGCCTCGGAGTGTGGTAATCACCTCCTGCAGGGCGGTCCCCATCTGCAGGAGCTGCTCTTGCTGGTCCCGAACCTGGGCTTCCAGTCTCGTCTGGGCTGCTTCGGCTCCTGCTGATTCCATTGGTGGTGTATGATTCTGTCAGGGCGTGTAGTAGGTGTAGTGTAGGAATCAAATGCAGGACGCAGACTGAATGTTCCAAAAGCTGTATTACTGGCCCAACACAGGCAACAGGACAACTAAGCCCGACAGCAAAACCACGCACGAAGGCGAAAGGCAAATGCGCACTAACAGGTGCGACAAAATGAAACGGTGCACACACAAGTGCAACTAAGCTCCAGCACAGTGGAGAAATACACTCAACCGAGCAAAACACAACACTGACGGAAACAATCATACACAACACTAGACAAACACAACGAGAAACTTATAGGACACTAATTACGTAAAACAGAAACAGGTGTGGAAACAAACAGACAAAAGCAAACGAACATGAAACATCTATCGGTGGCAGCTAGAATTCCGGAGACGACGAACGCCGAAGCCTGCCCGAACAAGGGAGAGAGGCAGCCTCGGCCGAAACCGTGACAACAGTAGCTTCGGAATGGGAAAACAATACTTTCTATTTTATTCAGCTAAGTTCAATTATATTCTTCTTACTATAAAATAATGGCACAGGATTGTCTACTAAATGAACAAGCCAACAGCCTATGGCATGGCGCATAGCCAGATAACATACAGTAGGCCAACTCATATTCTGCTCTTCTGAAATACATTTTCTTCATATCATAATGTTTCTTTAGACTTATTGTGATGGTCTATATTCATTTGATTTATTATACTTTTTTTAAATATAGATGTTCTGAATGCACCTATCTATGGCTTGTATGCGACTTGTATGCTGGAGGTCTGGAGATGCTAAAAGTGTTTATGTTAATTAACGGCAGGTAGCTTAGTGGTTAAGAGCGTTGTGCCAGTAACCGAAAGGTTGCTGGTTCTAATCCCCGAGCCGACTAGGTGAAAAATCTGTCGATGTGCCCTTGAGCAAGGCACTTAACCCTAATTGCTCCTGTAAGTCGCTCTGGATAAGAGCGTCTGCTAAATGACACAAAAAATATATATATATATTACCACATCCACTACGGAGAGGGATATGTGATGCAAGCCTGAGCTAACCTACATTTCCTGCCCGGTGGCCAGATGCACTCTGCTAACTACAGTAGGCTATAAAAGGGTACAAACCTCAACACTTTGGGTTTCACCATACTCCTTATTTATATCATAAGACATGTACACTGTGTTTGCTGATTGACTGTGTCGTATCGGGTGAATGCTGGCAATTATTGCTGATAAACAAAGGAGTCCGCTCATACTGAACTTGGATCATAAGGTTTATTCATATCACAAGCTTCAGCATAAGTGACAGATGTCATGACATCCGGAGAACGGCGTCCCAGATTGCAATGGCCGTTCTGCCCTTTCTTTGTCTAGCCCCTACTTATAAACAATGCAAAAAGATGGGTGGCTCCCTCTTCTGGCCAATCACCAGTCTCCCCTGGGGCGTCACCCCACAAACGCCACATTTGACCTAACATAAACAACATTCCATTTCTTCAAGAAAAACATTTAACAAAGGCATAATCCCAATACACGACATTTCCCCCCTTCGAGACTAAACAGTCTCGAAAACAAACAGAATAGGATTATGACAAGTGACAATTTATCTTATTGAGTATCTTTAACATTAAACCAAAAACATTATTCTCTAGAGTGTAAATACCTTTCTATGAAATATGAATAACTGTTTATGAAGTGTGAATACATTACTATGAACTATGAACAAATCTTTATGGAGTGTAAGAGCGAAAAACTGTCCGGCAACCTTCGTTCCAAATCCATCCATCAATCAAGACAGTAAAATTCTCTCACGGTCCCTCTGCCCCAGGCAACCACCTCGGTACTCCAGATAAACTCATAAACAATGTAAATGCATTTGAAACTATGATGCAATTAAATACACATGTAAGCCCCTGCAAACAAAATCCTATCCAAAAAATATCCACTCTAAGGCTGGTCAACCCATTGGACCCTACAGTGGACCTCTCCCTGCCTAGACTCCCTGTCCCTAAGCATCAACGAAATAAACAAAAACATCTAAGATCCTCACATGTATTCAATAACATCAAATATCATTCTACAAAAATTAATACGTAAGAGTATGACACAAATTATGTATTACACATGTCTATATTTCATTGCAGACACTGGAATGTAGTCCACTACACTTCATCCCCCCGTAGTCTCGACTTCCAATGGATTGTTGATGATGGAATCGGAATCTTTCCACCCCTTTCTTGTTTCATCTCCTCCAGTCATTGTCCTTTCATATTGTCCCTTCATATTGTCCTTGTTTGAGTATTTCAATCTCTACATGTTCCCCCAAATGCTTCTGAAAGAAAAGAAAAGACCAAGCAGTATCTTTTGCAAAACAACACTTTCAATTTGAACATCAATATCAACTAAGAATATAGAAATGATATATAAATGATGTATGAATCACATTAACCATTTCCCCCCTTTGATTCATAAAATCATACTAAAATCACAGTAATATTGAAAAATTTTTTTGAAAAATGATCAAATCATCAAAAATGATTTATCCATTCAGTTCCACTTGTCCATCTTCATCCAGATCAGGAACAGTCAACACCGGCATCTGAGTGTTGTCTCCAGGCATCACTCTCCAACCTATCTCAATATCATAGCTTTCTCAAAGGTCAGTAACAAATTACAAACCTCACACACAGTGCTATCAAAGCTGCAACTAAAATCTGAACCATCACTGCCCCTACTGGGCCTACCTGATCTTGCAACCAAGTCTTCGCTGACTTCCGCTCCTTCAGATCTACCAAATGCATCCCTTATATTCTTCAATGCATATATAACCCTAGTGATAATATCTGAACTATCTGGACTCAAAGTATAACTAACATTATCAATAGGATCTTCCCAAATGTTACACCATACCATGGAAAAAGTCCCCCCTTCTCCCTTAGATTTATCCTTCAATGATAGGCTTGAAGACTATGACATGTAGCCATGTCTCTTTTCACCCTATTTTCAACCTAGCTTCAGATTTATCTGTGTCCGGTGCTACCCCTCTTTTAATGGTAGAAACCTCATATGGAAGCTTCAACGTTGACATGTAACAACATCCTGTCGATCAATAGGGTAAGAATATATATGCTTTATCACCACAAACCCTCAAAATAGCTCTAAAATTCCCCATAGTCCCATTGTCAGGCAAAAGCTAATCTTTTAACCATCAAAGTCCTGCTCTTCTTACTACCTGGTACATAAAAAGTTACATTATATTTGTCCTCTCTAACCTTATGTTCGTGCTTATCCAAAGTCATCATATAATCATCACAATCTGATATTCCCATAAACATACCCCTTACATCATATGTTTTATTAGAACAAAACAACTTTTAGCCCTCAATGGTTTCACCTCAAATGCTCCAGGGTTCGCTGTTACCTGATTTTACTTCACATCTAACAAATTCCCATAGGGTAATTCATTTAACCAAGAACACCTAAACCTAGGCTTCAACAAATGTTTTGACAACGACATTATTTTATCTGTTACTGATTGTTGTTGCTGATACAACAGTCATGACAAAGCATAAGATTGACACATACTTGATAGAGGTCGAGCGACCGTCTCTAACATGTTTGGTGCTGGAATTCTCACCAGACACGGACCCTCAAGATTCCTCCCTGATCTTACAGAATGAGTTAACTGCTGGAACCAAAGATTCCTACCTGTCCATCCATCTTTAACTTTCACAACAGAAGAATCAAACCACATGCATATAGTTTCCCTCTTCCCTAACGAGCGGTACTGATCAGATACCTCTCCTTGTCTGTCATTAAAATCAAAGACCTCATCCTGTACCTCCATGATGAATCTATATTCTCTCTACTACTATCTTTTCTCCTATTTTAACCCTATTCGTACTATCATTGACAGCACTCTCCATCCGTAACATAAACCCCTGAGTCCTTCTTGCTACCCCCTTTAATTTCATAAAAGTTGTTGTCGGTGTCGTACTTCCTACATTTGCTATTGCCATCGTATCATTAATCCCTTCCAAAGTTACCATTAAAGTAGCTGATTTAGTTGATGTATTACCACCTTTAATTATTTCTAGTGGGAAAGTTACCAATATACTCTGTGTATTATTTACTGTTGGAGTGACTACTGTAACATATTCTTCCTGAACTCCTTTGGTGACTGTGGTGACTTCTAAGTTCTGTCCTCAAAATATCATCTTCCATCATCTTCTTACTTTTCTTCTGTGCCAGTCCTTGTAGGATAAACTCCTTTTGAATACACAGCACCTTTAGTCTCCTCTTTATCGCTGTCTTCATCTGAACTCGAACCTCATTCTTCTCTTAGTTTCCAGACATCTCGGTTTTTCTTACTTCTGGAGTTTTGGATTCATCTTCATTGTCGTTTCTGCTTGTCCTCTATCTATTATTCGTTCATCTTCCTCTCTGATGCAATAATCACCCTCCTGGATGATCCCTGGAAGCTGAGGATAAACATCCCTAAGCTCTACTTCCTTCTCGTAAGGTGGGTGTCTTTTTGCTGAATCCGTATGTGAGAAAGGTGTACTAACTTCTGCCATTAGTTTTCCTGTCACCTTCTCTATACCTTTGTTTATCTTATCGCTGGAATCTTTTATCAGTTTTTGTTTGAGAATGAAGGGCAACTTTTGTTTCATTTGCCGGATAACCTAGCAATACTTTAGTTAAAGGATTACCATTTTGTACTATATCAACCGGTGTAATGACTTTTTATAGTATAAAAATAAAATATTTTTATTTTTATTAAATCAATAAAAATATGAATATGAAAAAAATTCTATTAAATTTTTTATTCAAAAACCATTTCTAATTAAAATAAAAAATCAATTAAAAACTCAATTAAAAATTATGAATAATTAAAACCAATTTTTTATTTCTACATCCTATGTCACCAATTTATCAATTAGTGGTGGCTATCTTACCACAACCCATCAAATGCAAGTAGTCAACTTCAGACCACAATACCCATAAACAAAGCCTGTAACCCTACCATTACTCCAATTCCCATAACCCCTTGCTCTATAAGCACCTAATTATCTTATTTTACAGAATAATGTCAGTCCTTGATTCCCAACACAACTCCAATCAACCCAGTGATGCACATAGCCTCCAAAATGCAATTTTTATTTGCCAAGCCTATGTGAAATTGTCATGACATCAAATATCCTGTAGGGGAAGATTTTGTAACCATAATCAGTACCAAAACCTTTTTGACTTGATCCTCTGTCGCGTCACGTGACGTTACGTCAGCACCCCCTCTCTTTCTCTCTCTCTCCTGTCGTATCGTCCTATTGCTCCTCTCATATGACAAAAGAACATACACAGAAAACGATTTTAGTAGTTAATGCAATACTGAGTTATTTCAACCATATTCAATATTCCTTCGTTCACATTCGCTATAAGACTGAACTCAGAACTAAATAGATCGCTCAAAAACATTTTTATTTTATTTTAATCCGTCATTTAATTTAATTCATTATACTCCGTCAACATATATTTAATGTATAAATTCACTACATCTCAACAAATAGTTTCATGTTCAAACACCAGCCGCTTTAAAACTATAAGATTCGTGTTAAAATCTCTCCTCTTTGTTCCCTCGTCTGTGTCTCTGTCTCCCCCTGCAGTGTAACAGATGTGTTGTTTAGTAAAATCCCACGCATGCGCGATACATTCAAAAATACTTTTTCACCGTGGAAGGGAGATTCTTAGATCTCTCCCCAACCCAAATAGACGGTTAACAGTCCTGCTGTACCTCCGTTTTCCCTCATAGTCAAACAACATTTAACAGCGCTCACAAAACATAGAACCTGAATTACACAGACAAACATAATTTAAGAGGCTTTCTCCCATCGCAGTGGACCTCCACGGTCACATGTTAGCATGCAGCATATTAGCATTTAGCATTAGCATTTAGCCTTAGCCTGTATGCACCATGTAGCATGAAAACAATGTACCCGACATTGCGTCTTTAATTACTTTTTCCTTTGTCCTAACTTTAGGCTGCCGTGAGTTCTGGATATTTTATGAGAGGCTACTCCAGACAAATGCTTCGTCAACCACCAGCTGAGATGTAACATCAATAGAATTTATATTCCAAAACTCGTGTCCCCAGAACACACCTAATCACACCGACTGCGTTTTTAGGATTTTATGGCCCACCCTATGGGTCGCCTCGTTTGTTCCGAGGGCTTATCAAATCCTGCAATGTCCTAACTTGTATACATATCTTGGCCCCGATTGTTCTTGACTTACTATTCAAGCAACACATCTCTATAAACAATCCATAAGCTCTACCCACTTTTGCGCTGTTTTAAATTTTTTATAATGATTAGCCAGACCCCCAGTTATCAGCAATAACGCCACACGAGGCACATTTCGGTCCTAAATGGTACATTTCTCCAGTGTACAATCACATAGCATCCAAACCAACAACTTCCAAAGCTGTGAGGAAAACTCACCCTTGTCTGACTTCAAAACGAATTAGCTTGGCGGCAACGAATGCAACAAAGAAGATTTGCAGACCAGCCCCACGTTGGGCGCCATTTGTCGTATCGGGTGAATGCTGGCAATTATTGCTGATAAACAAAGGAGTCCGCTCATACTGAACTTGGATCATAAGGTTTATTCATATCACAAGCTTCAGCATAAGTGACAGATGTCATGACATCCGGAGAACGGCGTCCCAGATTGCAATGGCCGTTCTGCCCTTTCTTTGTCTAGCCCCTACTTATAAACAATGCAAAAAGATGGGTGGCTCCCTCTTCTGGCCAATCACCAGTCTCCCCTGGGGCGTCACCCCACAAACGCCACATTTGACCTAACATAAACAACATTCCATTTCTTCAAGAAAAACATTTAACAAAGGCATAATCCCAATACACGACAACTGCTAAACTACACTCTTAGAAAAAAAGGTGCTATCAAACCAAAAAGGGTTATTCGACTGTCCCCATGGGAGAACCATTTGAAGAACCCTTTTTGGTTCCAGGTATAACCCTTTTGGTTCCAGGTGGAACCCTTTTGGGTTCGATGTATTACACTCTGTAGAACGGACTCTACATGGAACCCAAAAGGGTTCTACATGTAACCTAAAAGGGTTATACCTGGAACAAAAAACGGTTATCCTATGGGGACACCATTTGTTCTAAGAGTGTAGAGAATAGAATTGTAATATCTTTCTTTACGTCTGTGGAAATACAGTGAGGGGAAAAAAGTATTTGATCCCCTGTTGATTTTATACGTTTGCCCACTGACAAAGACATGATCAGTTTATAATTTTAATGGTAGGTTTATTTGAACAGTGAGAGACAGAATAACAACAAAAGAATCCAGAAAAACGCATGTCAAAAATGTTATAAATTGATTTGCATTTTAATGAGGGAAATAAGTATTTGACCCCTCTGCAAAACATGACTTAGTACTTGGTGGCAAAACCCTTGTTGGCAATCACAGAGGTCAGACGTTTCTTGTAGTTGGCCACCAGGTTTGCACATAATCTTGTCCCTGACATCCTTGGAGAGCTCTTTGGTCTTGGCCATGGTGGAGTGTTTGGAATCTGATTGATTGATTGCTTCTGTGGACAGGTGTCTTTTATACAGGTAACAAGCTGAGATTAGGAGCACTCCCTTTAAGAGTGTGCTCCTAATCTCAGCTCGTTACCTGTATAAAATACACATGGGAGCCAGAAATCTTTCTGATTGAGAGGGGGTCAAATACTTATTTCCCTCATTAAAATGCAAATCAATTTATAACATTTTTTACATGCGTTTTTCAGGATTTTTTTGTTGTTATTCTGTCTCTCACTGTTCAAAGAAACCTACCATTAAAATTATAGACTGATTATTTCTTTGTCAGTGGGCAAACGTACAAAATCAGCAGGGGATCAAATACTTCTTTCCCTCAAATACTTCTTTATATCTGTGAAAATATCTGTATTTGTATGGATATTTAGTGTTCTCTTAGTAACTGCCATAGTAGTTTACACAGAGCTATAAGAAAGCAGGTTTTTGCCCTTAGGTTATCATTAGGATTAGGAGAAAAACACACTGACAATATGACTGCAAATGTTAAGTACACTATATGTCATCTGTGACCTATAGGTAATTGCCCATGAAGAATCAGAATGTGTGTCATTGCATGGAATACGGTAAAGGTCACCCAAGCTGAAGACTGAATCTAAGATGACAAAATAGTGATGTCTTTCTCTTACCTTCCTCTGTTACAGTATATTCTGACTGATAACCTGGCAGACTGTTGAAAACACTTTCCGTTGTCTGAATACTCTATTGATATTTTCCAAAGGTTGTCAATAATCACATCTCAGGTTATTAAACACAAAATGATTGTTTATGCTTGATTATATTATGTCGCCCGCCTCCTTTACCCCCTCCCTCCCTCCCTCCCTCCCTCCCTCCCTCCCTCCCTCCCTCCCTCCCTCCCTCCCTCCCTCCCTCCCTCCCTCCCTCCCTCCCTTCCTTCCTCCCTCTCTCCCCACCAGAAAGTCCACTGACTGTCACTGCAGTCAGATGAATCCAGTGCAGTCTGTAACTGTATGAGCAACGACCCCAGGGCTCATCAGATTGCCATCCGATAAGGAGGTGGACAGGGTGCGTCCCATTCACTTCACTTCACGGCCTCATTAACTCTACCGTGCATGATGTCACATCTTTTTTAACCATCCTGCATAATCACTACAGGAACCACTAGACACAACTTGTTATGACACATATTTTACACATTAACCCACCTACGGCATACTAAACAGCCACAAAAGAGCATAGAGACTTATTGTCAGACCATATAAAATGAACCTATTGATTGACAGATACCAGCTTTGACTTGATGTTGTGAAACAGGGAGCTGGTGGGCAGAGTAGCAACTCAGAAGATTGTTTTTTTTCTGTCAGCTGATCACTGAGATGAGGGTAGAGAGGGGAAGGAGACAAGGGTTGTGTCTGAGACAACTGAAAGATTTCACAAGGCATTCTAGATCAGGGACATTCATGCGCCTTACAATATCTCTTTAGCCCAATCTTATCCATTCCTATGAGCAAGGACATATCTATTTAAATAATGACAACATACTCATAACCTTAAAATCACATAATCAGACATGAGAAACTTCAGTATAGTCTAGTCTCGTAAACCCGACCCTAGGCAAAAGCAGTGACTACCCACTGGGCACACACTGGCTGAATCAACGTTGTTTCCACGTCATTTCAATTACATTACGATGAACCAACGTGGACTAGACGTTGAATTGACGTCTGTGGCGAGTGGGTAGGGTCTGGTTTCAATGATGAACTATTTTGGCATAGAGGAACTACATCACTACATTATCCGCTTGAATAAAATACAAAATAGTAGCTAGCAAGATGGAGATGAGTGCATTTCGGAAGTGGCTAGTTTGCATCAAATACCTTAACTAAAACCACTGCAAAGGTTTTGTCTGCAAACTTTGGTTTTGAATCGCGACATTCTGGCATGTCTGCCTCATGATTTGTTGCGAGGGTCCCTGGAATGTTTTTCTTCCATAATTGAAACCAGACCCTAGTCACTGTGTTGCCTAGGGTCAGGTTTTCAAGACTAAGCATATTCCAGCATGTTCTACAGTGATGGTGGTTATAGTTAGAAAAGGCTGCAGTTAACTTCCTCCATCACTGCAAGCCACCAATACTATCACAACCAGGGTTGGGTAGGTTACTTTCTAAATGAAATCCGTTACAGTTACTATTTACCAGTCCAAATTTGTAATCAGTAACATAACCTTTGGATTACCCAAACTCAGTAATGTAATCAGGTTATTTTCAGTTACTTTTTGATTACTTTCCCTTTAAGAGGCATTAGAAGAAGGCAAAAACCAACAACATTTGGTGTGTCATCATAGTGGTCTCTGACTTGTGGTCAGGCTTGCTCAGGTGGAACAAACTTAAATGTGCGTATTTTTTCAATGATGAATTGAATGTCATTGGGAAAACAGAACGGTGTCCACAAACATCCTTGCTAAATTTAAAAGTAATCCAAGAAGTAATCATCTAGTTTTTCAAAAGTATCTGTAATCTGATCACAATATTTTTGCTGGTAAAATAACTGATTACAATTACAGTTTTCTTTGTAATCAATTACTCCCCAACCCTGATGACATTTACTCTATCTTCTATACCATCCATAGTGCAGGGCTCTACACTGACCTTTTTACAAGGAGAAAAATGTAGGCACACACAAATACAGTTAGGAGCACAATGCAAAATATTTGAGGTAATAAAGCTAGAATCCTTAATTTTCCTAAGCGCACAGGTGCTCTTAAATAAAATGTCTGGGTCGCACTGCAAAATATTTAGGCGCATATGTGCGTAAAATGGTTGCACTATGGAGCCCTATAGTAGTCAACAAAACAGAAAATAAGGACATATACTGTTGTAAAGTGTCTATGTAAAGGGATGCATTGTCAACTCTGTACACTCCCTACACGTTCCATATATTTATTAATGCATGTTTTCCTTTAGTGATACAGGCCTACACTCGCTGTAGGCCTGTTCCCTCTATCTTTTTCATAAAGACTTCATTCATATGTTGACTTATTTGTGGAGGAATTCATACTAGTACTGGTTGACATGTTGATTCCCCTGCCTCTAATGTTGTCACTTGGCAACAGTTGGCAGGATGCTCCCCTGGTAGTCCATCAGAATGGAACCACGGGACACCAGACACACAGCAGGAAATAAATTCTCTTTTTATTACTGAATGCAAGCTCAAAATAACTATTGAGGAAGGGGACATCAATGTATCCATAATAAAGGATAAGCTTTCGTCTTGAAATGTGATTGTTCTGTCTAAGGCTTTGTTGAATATTGATGCTGCGGTAGAGAATGATGGGCTGTGTACTCACAGAGAGACGTCTTATCAATGTTTTACCGCTGTTTTCATACCCACAGGATTTACATTGATTCTTTGTATATTTTATAGAGAATATGCAACAATAGAGAATCATTAATGAAAGGCTATGAGTACTTAAAACAGTGCCAGTCATGTCTGAATCGTTCATCCACATGACAACAGAAATAAGAGAGAGAGAGAGAGAGAGAGAGAGAGATAAAATGAGATAAATCTAGTCTAACTGTACTGTTGAGTACACCCTGCAGCTGTGAGAACGCCATAGAGTGTTTTCAACCTGAAACCAAACCTCTCTCATCAAAGATGGAGTTCTGAAAAGCCTGGGGCCCATGTCACTCTGTGGCCCCTCAGCCATGGAAGACTTACACCATCATTTTCACACTATCGTGCCAACCCGAACCACACTGTGCTGGTTTGGTTGTTTTATTTCCACCTTACCTTGGCTTAGCTTAGTTCGGCCTTGCACATCACATGGCTACTGATAAGCTTATCTGAAAACAGCAGAGTGGGTTTTCACTCTCTTCCTCCTAATAACAGAGAAACAATAATTGGATAAAGTTTTACCCTATGACCTCAGTGGCTATGGAGGGCACCCTGGAGCATTGAGGATGGGAGAGTGGGAGACGAGGACTTTGTGGTGTTCATCCCCATAAAATACCCTGTGAGTTTTAATCCTCAGTGTGGCGGTGGGGTGTACTGGAGCTCCAGACAGAAAGGATATTAGCTCAATAGAGTGGCCTGTTTGGGTCCTGATCAACAGAAAGAGCATCCATCCAGCCTGGAGCAGAGTACAGAGACTAACTCAGGGAGTATTTACTCACCTCAAAAAAGAGATTTCCCTCATCATGGTGGTGCTCCTAGCGAGGAGAGGTCTGTAAGAGGAATATACCTGTATAATATTTTATACAAGTTAGAGACAAGAAGAATAAATATAACTTAACTGTAGTAAATACTGTATAATAGCCATTGTAAACCGGTAAAATAATTTGCTGCAAAATGACAAGCAGTGAGGAAAATTATCAGCAGCATATTTCAAATGCGTTATGTAAGGGATAATCAACGAGGGGCGATGCATTCTATAGAAAATAATGAACGACGTGGAGAATCTAGAATGCCCTTCAAGCCAATCAGAAATTATTTTTCAACAATGCCATGGTATATGTAAAGTATGGAACATCCCCTTAATCCATATGAAAGAGTACAGTAGTTTTTCATGCTCATGTGTTCCAGTTCATGCTCCCTGTGTCACACCTCTTCTGTCAAGACTATAGTCAATGTTTTTGCACCCTGTGTCAGTCACGCAGCGCTATCTGAAGTGAGAAGATGGTGTATAGTAAAACCCAAGGGACTGTAATGTGATGTCTAATCTGCACCACCTCGTACAGGTATTGTTGTCATTGAGGTAAAACAGAGGGTCCCAGACAGTGGGATAGTTTCAGTTGGTTGTTTGGGAGTAGCTTGCTAGTTACAGCATTAATTTCATCTCAGTAACTCCCAGAAATGTGGTGTGTCACAGAGCTGGTCATGGCAACTGGTCCCAGTGTCCATGTGCCTTTGCTGTACTTGAAGTCTCAGTGAGGTTCTGAAAGTCTTGCGTTCACTCCTATATTCAAATGAGTGAGTAGATACACACACAAATAATCATGAGCAGATTGAGTATGGTCCTAATGATTCCTAGCATGGCTAGTGTGGAGGGGTCCAGTGTCAACAGTCAGAATGATTCTATCCTCCATTTTACCTACAGATGTTTTAGTCAAACCTTTCCGCCTCTGGATAGCTTACATGTCACAAAAGCAAAAAACTGTGTAAAGCATGCATGGTAAAACAATGCATTAAATCACTCTTCCAGTGAGATACATACACTGTACATATTTTCTGGAAAGGAGAGACTTTTGCGGTATCATTTTCCTCATGTTTCTCTGCCACTTCATTCCAAATAGTTTGGCTGCTTGTGCCTAATAATAACCGCCAGCATACCAAACCTTTGTCCCCTCTGTACATTTGTAAACACAGCCACCATGAGTACTCAACACAAGGTAATGTCAAATACACAAGCACCCGGAGTGCATGCAGGCCATTTAACTGCCCTCACTAGCATGCACTCTTTTATGAAAGCATAATGAGCCATCAGAGACAGAAATGTCTCGCAGAACTTGAAGGTTCAATCTGCAATATTTACTGCTGTTCAGGTTTGTGGGTTCCATGACTATACTGCTAACACTAAACAGAGACAAGAGTCAGGACAGTACTTAACTCAAAATGTTTGTGTTGTGGGAGTCTGCCTCTGAGGGATGCCACAACAGACCCAATGGTCCTCAGAGCCAAAGGCCCCTCTCATCCTGCAGTGAGTAGATGATACGAGGATGAGAGTGGAGGTGACGAGAGGAGGATGAAAGGGGAGGTGAGGAGAGGAGGATGAGAGTGGAGGTGACGAGAGGAGGATGAAAGGGGAGGTGATGAGAGGAGGATGAAAGGGGAGGTGAGGAGAGGAGGATGAGAGCAGAGGTGAGGAGAGGAGGATGAAAGGGGAGGTGAGGAGAGGAGGATGAGAGTGGAGGTGACGAGAGGAGGATGAAAGGGGAGGTGAGGAGAGGAGGATGAAAGGGGAGGTGAGGAGAGGAGGATGAAAGGGGAGGTGAGGAGAGGAGAATGAAAGGGGAGGTGAGGAGAGGAGGATGAAAGGGGAGGTGAGGAGAGGAGGATGAGAGTGGAGGTGAGGAGAGGAGGATGAAAGGGGAGGTGAGGAGAGGAGGATGAAAGGGGAGGTGAGGAGAGGAGGATGAGAGCGGAGGTGACGAGAGGAGGATGAAAGGGGAGATGAGGAGAGGAGGATGAGAGCGGAGGTGACTAGAGGAGGATGAAAGGGGAGGTGAGGAGAGGAGGATGAGAGCGGAGGTGAGGAGAGGAGGATAAGAGCGGAGGTGAGGAGAGGAGGATGAAAGGAGAGGTGAGGAGAGGAGGATGAAAGGGGAGGTGAGGAGAGGAGGATGAGAGTGGAGGTGACGAGAGGAGGATGAGAGCGGAGATGAGGAGAGGAGGATGAGAGCGGAGGTGAGGAGAGGAGGATGAAAGGGGAGGTGAGGAGCTGAGGATGAAAGGGGAGGTGAGGAAAGGAGGATGAGAGTGGAGGTGACGAGAGGAGGATGAAAGCGGAGGTGAGGAGAGGAGGATGAAAGGGGAGGTGACGAGAGCACAGGTGATGGAGGGTAAAGAGATTAAAGGGCGGGTCAGAAGATGAGGAAAGGTAAGGAAAGGAGGGGTTACCAGAGGAGAGAAGCAGGGGTCTTCCTGAGGTCCGCTAGTCTTCCTTGGGGTCCACAGGAGTCTACAGGGCTCTTCCTGAGGTCCGCTAGTCTTCCTTGGGGTCCACAGGAGTCTACAGGGGTCTTCCTGAGGTCCGCTAGTCTTCCTTGGGGTCCACAGGATTCTACAGGGGTCTTCCTGAGGTCCGCTAGTCTTCCTTGGGGTCCACAGGATTCTACATGGCTCTTCCTGAGGTCTGCTAGTCTTCCTTGGGGTCCACAGGAGTCTACATGGGTCTTCCTGAGGTCTGCTACTCTTCATGGGGTCCACTGGAGTCTACATGGGTCTTCCTGAGGTCTGCTATTCTTCATGGGGTCCAAAGGAGTCTACATGGGTCTTCCTGAGGTCTGCTAGTCTTCATGGGGTCTTCTCCTTTAACACACACCTCAACAACACACTGAGTTTGTTATGATATGCTGATGAATAGTGAAGGAATCTATGGTCCCCTGTATCCAGCCTTCCTTCCTGTTGGTCATATGACAACTTTTTTCTTCTCGTTTACTGCTGATATAAAGAGAGAATAAGGCGTATGAGTCGTGTCCCATGGTCATAGCATTAGCACTTCTGTCATCATGCAACCCAAACTCCCTTCCCTTCCCTCAGCCTAATGAAGAGTTTGGGGCAGAGGAAGAAATCCTTCCACAGTGGTGTCGGTTTGGCTCCAAGGACCTCTGGCACTGTTGATTTCCTTCTATTGCTATAGGTGGTAGATGTAGGCCACCTATAATATACTCACTGTATTGACTGACATTCTTCCAATGGTAAGTTCACTCCACATGGAGAAGCAAGGCACACATTCCCAACTAATCTTAGTGCGCAAAAAAAATGATATAAGCAAAGAGAAACGACAGTCCATCATTACTTTAAGACATGAAGGTCAGTCAATATGGAAAGTTTCAAGAACCTTGAACGTTTCTTCAAGTGCAGTCGCAAAAATCAAGCGCTATGATGAAACTGGCTGTCATGAGGACCGTCACAGGAATGGAAGACCCAGAGTTACCTCTGCTGCAGAGGATAAGTTCATTAGAGTTACCAGCCTCAGAAATTGTAGCCCAAATAAATGCTTCACAGAGTTCAGGTAACAACACATCTCAACATCAACTGTTCAGAGGAGACTGTGTGAATCAGGCCTTCGTGGTCGAATTGCTGCAAAGTAATCACTACTAAAGGACACCAATAAGAAGAAGAGACTTGCTTGGGCCAAGAAACACGAGCAATGGACATTAGACCGGAGGAAATGTGTCCTTTGGTCTGGAGTTCACCCACACCGTGTCTTTATGAGACACGGTGTGGGTGAACGGATGATCTCTGCATGTGTATTTCCCACCATAAAGCATGGAGGAGGAGGTGTCATGGTGTGGGGGTGCTTTGCTGGTGACTCTGTCTGTGATTGATTTAGAATTCAAGGCACACTTAAGCAGCATGGCTACCACAGCAGTCTGCAGAGTTACGCAGTTCCATCTGGTTTGGGCTTAGTGGCACTATCATTTGTTTTTCAACAGGACAATGACCCAACACACCTCCAGGCTGTGTAAGGGCTATTTGACCAAGAAGGAGAGTGCTGCATCAGATGACCTGGCCTCCACAATCACCCGACCTCAACCCAATTGAGATGGTTTAGGATGAGTCGGACCGCAGAGTGAATGAAAAGCACCCAACAAGTGCTCAGCATATGTGGGAACTCCTTCAACACTGTTGGAAAAGCATTCCAATGTAGAAAATTGTAAAAAAAAGAAAAAGCCTTGAATGAGACTTTTGACCGGTAGTGTGTATATATATATGTTGCTTAGTTATCCAGCTCAGGAGATCTACAGATTGCTGAGCAATATGTTGATTTAATCTGTTTTCATCAAATGTTATGCAACAATAACAGTAGTACACTGTAGTACCTTTGCAAGGATGGAGAGAAAAAAGCTAGAAGCAGAGAATAGATTGCTATAATGTGTCTGGGAAATGCAAGATCAAGCTGCAAGTATGTGATGAATATCATGTCACTGAGAACAGGGGAAGGGTGAACAATCATTTATAGACAGTGGTATGTATTGATTTGCATCAGTACACAGGACTACAGGTCAACACCACTGAAGGTTAAAGTTCAAACAGAATTCTTCCAAGAACTGACAATTGCTCATTTCCCTCACCTGATAGAAGCAGCAGAGTAAGATGCATGGTGTATGATTAGAATATAGATTTGATTGTATGATTAGAATGTAACCATTCACGTAACACGTTCATAAGCAAACAATAGTTTAGCATTTGTGGCATACATCTTCCAAGTTTAATGCATTGTAAAGCTTTAATAATGCTCTATGTAGCTGTTACAAATGCATCATATGTAGATAACGTTTTGTCCCCAGAGTCTGTATTCTCACAGAGAGGTCTTATATATTATGATCATCCTGCCAGCAATTCATATTTTAAAATATGTTTCTCACAGCAAACTATACAACAAATACTATTCCTATTCATTTATTGTACTGCCTCAAATAATACATTGAAACCTAATGAAAACCATCAAGAATGAATAACACACAATATGAGATAAATACAAAGCTCAACATTATAGCAAATCATTGTTGATGACAATATTGCTTTGACACTTATACCTCAGATGTACGGTCAGTAATGTTGCAATGTGTTCATATTGCATTGGAATGTAGAAAAATTTTCAGCGTCGCCGTGACAACACATTACTCCAACTTAAAATCAGAAAATGGCTTCTACATACAGATTGGCTTTAATAAATGGCATAGCAATTGTTTAATTAAATACTAAACAGGACTAATGGTTAATAAATATTTGCCATTGAGATTTACAGTAGTGCTTTACAGAGTTGTGCCCAGGCAATGTCTTGCAACACCATCTAGTGTCTAACAAACCAAACTACCAGTCATTCAATTTTCAGTTTTAAAATGGATATGATTGAAGTATTGACAAGAGCCAAACTTGTAAAGGGATTGTGTTGTTCATTTCTGATTAACAGAGAATATCTAGTTAAACCTTTATCTTCCTCTTACAAGGAAAGAATCCTCTCCTATAGCCTAGTCTGTGCTTGATAAAGTGCTCTATTCAATCAGATCCGCTTTAGCGACATCAGCTTAGCGGTTGTTTTGGTGGTGTCAGAGGTGGAACTGCTGTTAGAGCTGTCAGATGGCTCCAGGCATTATACCTAAAGCAGACATTGCCATTGGCTTCACAGAGTCACATTAACAGAAATCCCATGCAGCCTTGTTTCCAAGTTGGAACACTGGAATGGGAGATGGAATCTACACCTCAATTAGGCTGATAGAAATCCTCATTATATAGTGTCATGATTTTTCAATTTGAGCGTAATTATTTCTATATAGCCTACACTTTCTCGCTCTGAACTTCCAAAGCGAGTGGGGACGGATGAGGCTTCGTGACAAATGATCGCAAGAGCAGCTGCTCACCGATTTGACAGCTCCAATGCAGTTTCACTTCTGACAGCCAAAACATCCGTTATTCGGGTGTCTGCTATCACTGTTTGACTCTTGATCTGATTGAATCTAGGCCTTAGCTTGGAGTTTGTACTTTTGGGACGATTCCATTGGTTCCATTGTACCAGGCAGACCAAATCAGTCGATGTTCAAGTATTTCAAAGAATAGCATCTGAACATGCCATAGTGACTAAATTACAGTATATTGCTGTTCATTACATTTGTTCACTTTAGTGTAAATCATTGCCCTACAGAGTCAACAAGGTGGGGGAGAATCTTGGTCCCAGTAGTCCATCCTCAAGACTAATGTCACTGCCAGGGAGAGGCTTGGAGAGCAAGTCGTTGGGAAGGGCCTCTTCCCGGAATGAGGACTCAGACCTATCCTGCTCACCCTGGCTGGGGTGGTGGTGAGACAGCATGGGACAGGATAGATCCACAACATGGGCCGGGCTGCAGCTCACCGTGGATGGGGTGGTGAAGCAGTCAACACTGGGACAGTACTCTTCTACATGGCAATAGGTGGGTTTGATGGCGCAGTGTTCATGGTGGTGAAAGGAGAACAGCATCTCCTCCTGGGGCTCCTGCTTTACCGCGGGAGGGGGGCTCAGGGGTTGGGCCAGGGGGGAGGTGGCTGTGGGGTACATGGTCAGGGCGAGAGGGGGCAGTGGCTGGGCCTGGGGATGGCCGTCACAGCCCAGTCGACACACTGGGGCATGCGACACCAGCATGCGCTCCAGCTTCTCTCTCTCCTCCTGGAGCCTCTCAACCTGGGTCTTCAAGCTGGCCTGCGCTTTCTCCAGTTCATCAGTCTCCTTATATGACAGACAACAGAGTTCATAGTTCATAACCATCAACATCCATCTATACTTACAAAACAGTAGGTAGGTAGAGCTACAGTATTGACTGACTGGTCATTCTCTCTGTTTGGACTCACTCCTTGCAGTTGGTTGGTCAGCTCCTTCCTGTGGTTGCGACACTTGGCAGCAGCCATCTTGTTCCTCTCTCTCCTCAACCTTCTCCTCTCCTCTTCAGCTGGGTTCAACTGTTGATGGAAAACAGTGAGAAACAGCATTCGGCTGGGTATGCCATTCATTTGAATAAAAACGGTCAACTATTACATGAGAGAGATACTATACGCCATGTCTATTTCTATGAGCACAAGCACTGTTCATGACACAAACTGTTCCCACTCCTTGTTGGTGGAGAGAATTTTGCAGGTTGTAAGCTTATTTCCTGAAATTCTACACATTTTGTCATGGGATGCAAAGAACATTTTGCAGTTATAGAGCAATTATTTTTGCAATTCTATACATTTTGCCATGTCTAATGTGTATTCATGTGATATTAGAGTGAAAAAAAAAATACAACAATATCTATGGGCTAAAAACCTAAATAAAAAACGTTAGCTGACATGGGCTAGTTGATCTGGACATTTCTGACAAGTTATAAAAAGCTCTCTAAGGTACGCAATGACTAACATGAGAAGAGGAACTGATGATGCACTACCCAATTTCGAAATTGCAGCTTGTGCATTCTACTATTACAACTTTCAAGAGTAAGTTTAAAGCCGGACCTAGTTCCTTTGAAATATATAAAAATAATAATAATCATATTTTTTTTTGGGGGGGGGGACCCCCGCCCCCCCTTCCAACCCCTCTGCCCCACAGTTTGGGAAACTGCTATAGGCTACTTAGAGAAATAAAATATATTGCAGTATGAATATATTTATATTTTGATCTACTGTGAAATACAGTATATTGCAATAACAATATTTTATAATTAATATATCCACAATATTAACAGCATATCCATATCCCTTAGTCAAAGCCTCTCGGTCTTACTGTACAGTGTGCCTGCTGACTGTTACCTGATCACTCCGCCTGCTCCTTCCATGCGTGTTGCCCACTGTCCGTATTACCCCGAGCCTTGTGTGGCTCCCAGGCCCCAGGCTACTGCTGATGTCCAGGGGGTGGTAGGGGTGAGAGCGTAGGTAGTGGCCAGGCTTGGAGGCTAGGACGGCTGGCTGGATCATCCACTGCAGCTCCTGACTGGACGTGATGGCATTGATGGTGGGGATGAAGGAACTGCTGGGTAGCTGCGTTTTGGCAGGATACTGGTAAGGGAGAGAAAAATAACTACTGAAAAACAGTAGGCTACACTAGCTTTTGCATTATAAAGTGGTAGGCTATGGCTGCCTCAGTATCTAGCTTGTTTCCAAGAAGTACTACTCATTACTTAGAACAAAAAACATTGCCTTGCCTACACTTTACTTCCATTTTATCATAATTAATCACCGAATCAATATAGGCTATATATGGTATTTCTTCACAATGTAGGCTATTTGAAGCAAACGCGTACTTTTAATTTAGGTAGAAAAGGCATGCGAATACCTGTTGGGATTTTGAGGATGTCCAACTATTGATGGCATCGGGGGAGAGCTCGAGCTGAGCCCTTTTCCCGCCACGGAGAGTGGTCCCGTGGTCCGTGGAGTGGTTCTGATGCATGGTCCGTTCTGTTGGCGCCGTTAGTGAGTTATTTGCGCATCGATAACTTGTTCCACGAGCCAACAAACACTCACAATGCAGTGGACAAAACATTACTTATTTAGACGCCGGTTGCTAGTTAATTTTCCAATGGAAAGACTAGATTGTATGAAGCGATACTGTTGAAATCTATCGTTCTGCCTGGATGCGCACTTCATCATCCAGGCGCACGGTGAGACCGAGACAGGTGCGACTGTGAAGACTGAAACTTATTTATAGCCAATTGAGATACATTCTAGATCACGTACCTCGGTGATAATACAATGTCTGAAAAACTCTGAACACATCATGGAAATTGCAAATATGGTCAACTGATTCCATGTATGCCATGTGGTGATTAGAAAAAGGTCTTGCTAACGCAAGTATCCAAAAAAAGGACACTTGCGTCAGAGCTGAAGTGTGTGGGTAGCTACCTTGGTTTAATTGACGTCACATAGAAGCGGGTTTCCGTCCAACGCTGCAGAGATGAGAGCTGTAGGCTTAGCTTCTTCAGGCTTCAGATAAAACAACATGTCCCTCAGGAAACAGGAAACCACAAATGAATTGTGAAATCAGAGTAAAAGATCTGGACAGAAGCAAGCAGATGTAAGCTGAGACTGGATTTGGTTATTGCCACATAACTACTGTATATAATCACACACATTTTATTCCTTTGAAAAAGGCTTTTCAGTTGGACCTCAAGGCAGTCTTCTTTTGTATGTCCTCATTATGTAGTGGATGAGCTTTCATTTACAGCAGTCTTTTGTTCTCTCCCTTCAGGCATTTAGCCTCCCCTCACAACTCAGACTGAGATTGTCTGCATTGTGTTGCCCAGAGGAACAGTAGATAGGAAACATAATTCAATATTCAGTGATAGAAGAGTGTGAAAAAAAGTTAGGAGTCTCTATATACAAATTTGAAGTTAGAATTTCTCTATAAAGGAGAAAGTGGAGTTACTCCAAAAAGTAAAGTTAGTTCTGATACTGACATCAAGAGTAGAGGCTATAGCGATTCCCCCTGTGTGTGTGTGTGTGTGTGTGTGTGTGTGTGTGTGTGTGTGTGTGTGTGCGCGCGCGTATGCTTAGCCTTCCTCTTTCTGACCACAATTACACCTATTGGGACGGTGTGTGTATGAATTTATTCTGCTGCTCACCAGACCCTCTTCTCAACTCTGGGCTTTGTGTTTGATAAACATGCTCCTCTTTTCAGAGCGGACAATGGCAGGGAAAAGGGTGTATCTGTGGAGGGTCTAAAACCCTGGCTGCTCCTCCTGTATGTATTTAAGGAGAGCATGGTGTTCCCAGTGTCAGCACACTGTGTCTCATTATTAATGTTTTCATCAGTGGAGACCTAAATCCCTCACTGCCAACTTGGCATCTGCATTTATATATACAGTATTATGTGCGCCTGTTGAACTGTGAGAGATAGACATCGCTGAACCCATATCATATATGTGGATACAGTGTGAGGTAACTGAGGTAGGCTACATGTCTTGTATTGATGCATCTCACGTCTGCTGTTGTTACACAAATGCAATCTTGACTGTGTCTAATAGTGTTTGTTGTACAACTTGTGTGAAGACTGGTTATTTTTATTTATTTATTTTTGCTTTGAAAAGGGAATGTGATAATTGCTTTTTAGATTGAAGTTCATTTTACAACAGTTCTGTTATTGTTGGCAATTCATTCCACTTCGGCTGTTTTCCATAAGCATCTAGCCAATTTTTTATTTTATTTTTTTCTCTGAGGAAAGCAGACATATTTTCATTATTGCCCAGAAGGAGGAATTGAACCACTTTGACTCTCATCAGCTACAGGTTTGAAGCCTGCACCCCAGACTCCTGAAACTCATCTGGGTAGAATTAAGAGAGCATCTGGCTGTTATATTTAGCATCAGTTTGACATATTATTTGGTTATGAGGAAAACATTCAAATTCCATATGGGTATTCACTGCACTTAACAGGTAAGATGTTTGTTTTCAATCAAAACATTTGGTAGAGGGTAGAGGAAGTTCAGGAGTAAAAACAAACAAAATATAACTATTGTAAAATTGACTGTGTCCATAAAATGTACAGTACCAATCAAAAGTTTGGACACCTACTCATTAAAGGGTTTTTCTTTATTTTTACTATTTGCTACATTGTAGAATAATAGTGAAGACATCAAAACTATGAAATAACACATATGGAATCATGTAGTAACCAAAAAAGTGTTAAACAAATCAAAATATATTTTATATTAGAGATTCTTCAAATATCCACCCTTTGCCTTGATGACAGCTTTGCACACTCTTGGCATTCTCTCAACCAGCTTCATTAGGTGTGCCTTCTTAAAAGTTAATTTGTGGAATTTCTTTCCTTCTTAATGCGTTTGAGCCAATCATTTGTGGTGTGACAAGGTAGGGGGGGAAGCAAAGAGAAACGACAGTCCATCATTACTTTAAGACATGAAGGTCAGTCAATACGGAACATTTCAAGAACTTTAAACGTTTCTTCAAGTGCAGTCGCAAAAACCATCATGCGCTACGATGAAACTGGCTCTCATGAGGACCGTGACAGGAATGGAAGACCCAGAGTTAACTCTGCTGCAGAGGATAAGTTCATTAGAGTTACCAGCCTCAGAAATGGCAGCCGAAATAAATGCTTCACAGAGTTCAAGTAACAGACACATCTCAACATCAACTGTTCAGAGGGGACTGTGTGAATCAGGCCGCCATGGTCGAATTGCTGCAAAGAAACCACTACTAAAGGACAGCAATAATAAGAAGAGACCTGCTTGGGCCAAGAAACACGAGCAATGGACATTAGACCGGTGGAAATGTGTCCTTTGGTCTGGCGTCCAAATTGAAGATTTTTGGTTCCAACCGCCGTGTCTTTGTGAGACGCGGTGTGGGTGAACGGATGATCTCCACATGTGTATTTCCCACCGTAAAGCATGGTGGAGGAGGTGTTATGGTGTGGGGGTGCTTAGCTGGTGACACTGTCCGATATTTAGAATTCAAGGCACTCTTAACCAGCATGTCTACCACAGCATTCTACAGCGATACGCCATCCAATGTGGTTTGGGCTTAGTGGGACTATCATTTGTTTTTCAACAGGACAATGACCCAACACATCTCCAGGCTGTGTAAGGGCTATTTGACCAAGAAGGAGAGTGATGGAGTGCTGCATCAGATGACCTGGCCTCCACAATCCCCCGACCTCAACCCAATTGAGATAGTTTGGGATGAGTCGGACCGCAGAGTGAAGGAAAAGCAGCCAACAAGTGCTCAGCATATGTGGGAACTCCTTCAAGACTGTTGGAAAAGCATTCCAGGTGAAGCTGGTTGAGAGAATGCCAAGAGTGTGCAAAGCTGTCATCAAGGCAAAGGGTGGTTATTTGAAGATTCTCAAATATAAAATATATTTTGATTTGTTTAACACTTTTTTGGTTACTACATGATTTCATATGTGTTATTTCATAGTTTTGATGTCTTCACTATTAATATACAATGTAAAAAATAATAGAAAATAAAGAAAAACCCTTGAATGAGTAGGTGTGTCCAAACTTTTGACTGGTATTGTATTTCCATACATCATTATCACAAAGTTTGTACTTATTCCCAATTTTCTTCACATGACAAAAATACCTAATTCTTGTGCAGGTCTCCCAGAGTATAAACCCCTTGTCTTACCCATTTTTCCCAAATTATCGACTGCTTCCCCACACAAATAGCAGGATTCCACCATACAGAAGCATATCTTTGTCTATGAGGAGACTTTTTGATCCTTTTATGTATTGACAACCACACTGCCGTAGAATGGCCTAGAATTGGATTGATTCCCTGAATATCTGTATCATTGGCTCTTTTTTGGGATAGAATATGTAACGATCCGAAAGGAACTGTCAAATCCCTTTCCAACTTAACATTAGCGTAGACTAGTTGAACATGCATACATGTGGACAGGCACAGAGATTACATTTAGAACAATATCTAGCCTAATAGAAAGAAATATGGCATAACCCTCAACCTTTACATAGTGACCAGACCATCAAATCAAATCATATTTTATTTGTCACATACACGTGTTTAGCAAATGTTATAGCGGGTGTAGCGAAATGCTTGTGCTTCTAGCTCCGACAGTGCACTAATATCTAACAAGTAATACCTAACAATTTCACAACATATACCGAATACACACAAATCTAAGTAAGGAATGGAATTAAGAATATATACATATATGTACGTGCAATGACAGAGTGGCATGGACTAAGATACAGTAGAACATTATAGAATACAGTATATACATATGAGATGAGTAATGCAAGATATGTAAATATTATGAAAGTGACTAGTGTTCCATTTCTTAAAGTGGCCAGTGATTTCAATAGGCAGCAGCAGCCTCTAATGTGCTAGTGATGGCTATTTAACAGTCTGATGGCCTTGAGATAGAAGCTGTTTTTCAGTCTCTCGGTCCCAGGTTTGATGCCCCTGTACTGACTTTGCCTTCTGGATGATAGCGGGGTTAACAGGCAGTGGCTCGGGTGGTTGATGTCCATGATTATCTTTTTGGCCTTCCTGTGACATCGGGTGCTGTAGGTGTCCTGGAGGGCGGGTAGTTTGCCACCCTCTGGAGAGCCCTGCGGTTACGGGCGGTGCAGTTGCCGTACCAGGCAGTGAAACAGCCCAACAGGATGCTCTCAATTGTGCATCTGTAAAGGTTTGTGAGGGTTTTAGGTGCCAAGACAAATTTCTTCAGACTCCTGAGGCTCTGTTGGGCCTTCTTCACCACACTGTCTGCGTGGGTGGACCATTTCAGTTTGTCAGTGATGTGTACGCCAAGGAACTTGAAGCTTTCCACCTTCTCCACTGCGGTCCTGTAGATGTGGATAGGGGGGGTGCACCCTCTGCTGTTTGAGGCTGTTGGAGGCGTGCTTGGCCACGCAGTCATGAGTGAACAGGAAGTACAGGAGGGGGCTGAGCACGCACCTTTGAGGGGCCCCAGTGTTGAGGATGAGCGAAGTGGAGATGTTGTTTCCTACCTTCACCACCTGGGGGCGGCCCGTCAGGAAGTCCAGGACCCAGTTGCACAGGGCGGGGTTCAGACCCAGGGCCTCAAGCTTAATGATGCGCTTGTAGGGTACTATGGTGTTGAATGCTGAGCTATAGTCAATGAACAGCATTCTTACATAGATATTCCTCTTGTCCAGATGGGATAGGGCAGTGTGCAGTGTGATGGCGATTGCATCGTCTGTGGATCTATTGGGGCGGTAAGCAAATTGAAGTGGGTCTAGGGTGACAGGTAAGGTAGAGGTGATATGATCCTTGACTAGTCTCTCAAAGCACTTCATGATGACAGAGGTGAGTGCTACGGGGCGATAGTCATTTAGTTCAGTTACCTTTGCTTTCTTGGGTACAGGAACAATGGTGGCCATCTTGAAGCATGTGGGAACAGCTGACTAGGAAATGGAGAGATTGAATATGTCCGTAAACACACCAGCCAGCTGGTCTGTGCATGCTCTGAGGACGCGACTAGGGATGCCGTCTGGGCCGGCAGCCTTGCGGGGGTTAACATGCTTAAATGTCTTACTCACCGCCACGGAGAAGGAGAGCCCACAATCCTTGGTAGTGGGCCGCGTTGGTGGCACTGTGTTATCCTCAAAGCGGGTAAAGAGGGTTTTTAGCTTCTCTGGAAGCGAGATGTCGGTGTTAGCGACGGCGACGTGGCTGGTTTTCCTTTTGTAGTCCGTGATTGTCTGTAGACCCTGCCACATACAGTGGGGAGAACAAGTATTTGATACACTGCCGATTTTGCAGGTTTTCCTACTTACAAAGCATGTAGAGGTCTGTAATTTTTATCATAGGTACACTTCAACTGTGAGAGACGGAATCTAAAACAAAAATCCAGAAAATCACATTGTACGATTTTTAAGTAATTAATTTGCATTTTATTGCATGACATAAGTATTTGATACATCAGAAAAGCAGAACTTAATATTTGGTACAGAAACCTTTGTTTGCAATTACAGAGATCATACGTTTCCTGTAGGTCTTGACCAGGTTTGCACACACTGCAGCAGGGATTTTGGCCCACTCCTCCATACAGACCTTCTCCAGATCCTTCAGGTTTCGGGGCTGTCACTGGGCAATACGGACTTTCAGCTCCCTACAAAGATTTTCTATTGGGTTCAGGTCTGGAGACTGGCTAGGCCACTCCAGGACCTTGAGATGCTTCTTACGGAGCCACTCCTTAGTTGCCCTGGCTGTGTGTTTCGGGTCGTTGTCATGCTGGAAGACCCAGCCACGACCCATCTTCAATGCTCTTACTGAGGGAAGGAGGTTGTTGGCCAAGATCTCGCGATACATGGCCCCATCCATCCTCCCCTCAATACAGTGCAGTCGTCCTGTCCCCTTTGCAGAAAAGCATCCCCAAAGAATGATGTTTCCACCTCCATGCTTCACGGTTGGGATGGTGTTCTTGGGGTTGTACTCATCCTTCTTCTTCCTCCAAACACGGCGAGTGGAGTTTAGACCAAAAAGCTCTATTTTTGTCTCATCAGACCACATTACCTTCTCCCATTCCTCCTCTGGATCATCCAGATGGTCATTGGCAAACTTCAGATGGGCCTGGACATGTGCTGGCTTGAGCAGGGAGACCTTGCGTGCGCTGCAGGATCTCCCTGCTTTAATCCATGACGGCGTAGTGTATTACTAATGGTTTTCTTTGAGACTGTGGTCCCAGCTCTCTTCAGGTCATTGACTAGGTCCTGCCGTGTAGTTCTGGGCTGATCCCTCACCTTCCTCATGATCATTGATGCCCCACGAGGTGAGATCTTGCATGGAGCCCCAGACCGAGGGTGATTGACCGTCATCTTGAACTTCTTCCATTTTCTAATAATTGCGCCAACAGTGTTTGCCTTCTCACCAAGCTGCTTGCCTATTGTCCTGTAGCCCATCCCAGCCTTGTGCAGGTCTACAATTATATCCCTGATGTCCTTACACAGCTCTCTGGTCTTGGCCATTGTGGAGAGGTTGGAGTCTGTTTGATTGAGTGTGTGGACAGGTGTCTTTTATACAGGTAACGAGTTCAAACAGGTGCCGTTAATACAGGTAATGAGTGGAGAACAGGAGGGCTTCTTAAAGAAAAACTAACAGGTCTTTGAGAGCCGGAATTCTTACTGGTTGGTAGGTGATCAAATACTTATGTCATGCAATAAAATGCAAATTAATTACTTAAAAATCATACAATGTGATTTTCTGGATTTTTGTTTTAGATTCCGTGTCTCACAGTTGAAGTGTACCTATGATATAAATTACAGACCTCTAAATGCTTTGTAAGTAGGAAAACCTGCAAAATCGGCAGTGTATCAAATACTTGTTCTCCCCACTGTACGTCTCGTGTCTGAGCCGTTGAATTGCGACTCCACTTTGTCTCTATACTGATGTTTTGCCAGTTTAATTGCCTTGCGGAGTGAGAAGCTACACTGTTTTTATTCTGTCACCTTGACATGGTTAAATGCGGTGGTTCGTGCTTTCAGTTTTGCGCGAATGCTGCCATCTATCCACGGTTTCTGGTTAGTGTAGGTTTTAATAGTCACAGTGGGCACAACATCTCCTATACACTTCCTGATAAACTCAGTCACCATTTCAGTGTATTCGTCTAAAATATTTTCGCAAGCTACCCGGAACATATCCCAGTCCGCGTTTTCAAAACAATCTTGAAGCTTGGATTCCGATTGGTCAGACCAGCGTTGAATAGTCCTTAGCACGGGTACTTACTGTTTGAGTTTCTGCCTATAGGAAAGGAGGAGCAAAATGGAGTCGTGGTCAGATTTGCCAAAAGGAGGGCAGGGGATGGCCTTTTAACCATCCCGGAAGTTCGAATAGCAATGGTCGAGAATTTTAGCAGCCCGTGTACAACAGTCGATATGTTAATAGAACTTCGGCAGCCTAGTCCTCAAATTTGCTTTGTTAAAATCCCCGGCTACAATAAATGCAGCCTCAGGATATGTGGTTTCCAGTTTGCATAAAATCCAGTGAAGTTCTTTGAGGGCCGTTGTGGTATCGGCTTGAGGGGGGATGTACACGGCCGTGACTATAACCAAAGAAAATTATCTTGGGAGATAACACGGTCGGCATTTGATTGTGAGGTATTCTAGGTCGGGTGAACAGAAGGACTTGAGTTCCTGTATGTTACTACAATTACACCATGAGTCGATAATCATGAAACACACACCTCCGCCCTTCTGTTTCCTGGAGAGATATTTATTTCTGTCTGTGCGATGAACTGAGAACCCATCTGGCTGGACCGATTTCGACAGAATATCCCGCGGGAGCCATGTTTTTGTGAAACAAAGTATGTTACAGGCCCTGATGTCTCTTTGGAATGAAATCATTGCCCTGAGCTCGTCGACCTTGTTATCAAATCAAATCAAATCAAATCAAATTTTATTGGTCACATGCGCCGAATACAACAGGTGCAGACATTACAGTGAAATGCTTACTTACAGCCCTTAACCAACAGTGCATTTATTTTAAACAAAAAAGTAAGAATAAAACAACAACAAAAAAGTGTTGAGAAAAAAAGAGCAGAAGTAAAATAAAGTGACAGTAGGGAGGCTATATATACAGTAAAATAAAGTGACAGTAGGGAGGCTATATATACAGGGGGGTACCGTTGCATAGTCAATGTGCGGGGGCACCGGCTAGTTGAGGTAGTTGAGGTAATATGTACATGTGGGTAGAGTTAAAGTGACTATGCATAAATACTTAACAGAGTAGCAGCAGCGTAAAAAGGATGGGGTGGGGGGGCAGTGCAAATAGTCCGGGTAGCCATGATTAGCTGTTCAGGAGTCTTATGGCTTGGGGGTAGAAGCTGTTGAGAAGTCTTTTGGACCTAGACTTGGCACTCCGGTACCGCTTGCCGTGCGGTAGCAGAGAGAACAGTCTATGACTAGGGTGGCTGGAGTCTTTGACAATTTTGAGGGCCTTCCTCTGACACCGCCTGGTATAGAGGTCCTGGATGGCAGGGAGCTTTGCCCCAGTGATGTACTGGGCCGTACGCACTACCCTCTGTAGTGCCTTGCGGTCAGAGGCCAAGCAGTTGCCATACCAGGCGGTGATGCAACCAGTCAGGATGCTCTCGATGGTGCAGCTGTAGAATTTTTTGAGGATCTGAGGACCCATGCCAAATCTTTTTAGTCTCCTGAGGGGGAATAGGCTTTGTCGTGCCCTCTTCACGACTGTCTTGGTGTGTTTGGACCATGATAGTTCGTTGGTGATGTGGACACCAAGGAACTTGAAGCTCTCAACCTGTTCCACTACAGCCCCGTCGATGAGAATGGGGGCGTGCTCAGTCCTCTTTTTTTTCCTGTAGTCCACAATCATCTCCTTTGTCTTGGTCACGTTGAGGGAGAGGTTGTTGTCCTGGCACCACACGGCCAGATCTCTGACCTCCTCCCTATAGGCTGTCTCATCATTGTCGGTGATCAGGCCTACCACTGTTGTGTCGTCGGCAAACTTAATGATGGTGTTGGAGTCGTGCCTGGCCATGCAGTCATGGGTGAACAGAGAGTACAGGAGGGGACTGAGCACGCACCCCTGAGGGGCCCCCGTGTTGAGGATCAGTGTGGCAGATGTGTTGTTACCTACCCTTACCACCTGGGGGCGGCCCGTCAGGAAGTCCAGGATCCAGTTGCAGAGGGAGGTGTTTAGTCCCAGGATCCTTAGCTTAGTGATGAGCTTAGAGGGCACTATGGTGTTGAATGCTGAGCTGTAGTCAATGAATAGCATTCTCACGTAGGTGTTCCTCTTGTCCAGGTGGGAAAGGGCAGTGTGGAGTGCGATAGAGATTGCATCATCTGTGGATCTGTTGGGGCGGTATGCAAATTGGAGTGGGTCTAGGGTTTCTGGGATTATGCTGTTGATGTGAGCCATGACCAGTCTTTCAAAGCACTTCATGGCTACAGACGTCAGTGCTACGGGTCGGTAGTCATTTAGGCAGGTTATCTTAGAGTTCTTGGGCACGGGGACTATGGTGGTCTACTTGAAACATGTTGGTATTACAGACTCAGTCAGGGACATGTTGAAAATGTCAGTGAAGACACTTGCCAGTTGGTCAGCACATGCTCGGAGTACACGTCCTGGTAATCCGTCTGGCCCTGCGGCCTTGTGAATGTTGACCTGCTTAAAAGTCTTACTCACATCGGCTACGGAGAGCGTGATCACATAGTCGTCCGGAACAGCTGGTGCTCTCATGCATGCTTCAGTGTTGCTTGCCTCGAAGCGAGCATAGAAGTGGTTTAGCTCGTCTGGTAGGCTTGTGTCACTGGGCAGCTCGCGGCTGTGCTTCCCTTTGTAGTCTGTAATAGTTTTCAAGCCCTGCCACATCCGACGAGCGTCAGAGCCAGTGTAGTATGATTCAATCTTAGACCTGTATTGACTCTTTGCCTGTTTGATGGTTCGTCGGAGGTCATAGCGGGATTTCTTATAAGCGTCCGGGTTAGAGTCCCGTTCCTTGAAAGCGGCAGCTCTACCCTTTAGCTCAGTGCGGATGTTTCCTGTAATCCATGGCTTCTGGTTGGGGTATGTACGTACGGTCACTGTGGGGACGACATCATCGATGCACTTATTGATGAAGCCAGTGACTGATGTGGTGTACTCCTCAATGCTGTCTGAAGAATCCCGGAACATGTTCCAGTCTGTGCTAGCAAAACAGTCCTGTAGCTTAGCATCTGCGTCATCTGACCACTTTTTTATTAGCCGAATCACTGGTGCTTCCTGCTTCAGTTTTTGCCTATAAGCAGGAATCAGGAGGATAGAGTTATGGTCAGATTTGCCAAATGGAGGGCGAGGGAGAGCTTTGTATGCGTCTCTGTGTGTGGAGTAAAGGTGGTCTAGAGTTTTTTCCCCTCTGGTTGCACATTTAACATGCTGGTAGAAATGAGGTAGAACGGATTTAAGTTTCCCTGCATTAAAGTCCCCGGCTACTAGGAGCGCTGCATCTGGATGAGCGTTTTCCTGTTGATTAATGGCCTTGTACAACTCATTCAGTGCAATCTTAATGCCAGCATTGGTTTGTGGTGGTAAA
The DNA here is from genome assembly GCF_964263955.1 of Coregonus lavaretus. NCBI lineage: Eukaryota > Metazoa > Chordata > Actinopteri > Salmoniformes > Salmonidae > Coregonus > Coregonus lavaretus. The sequence goes on from NC_140018.1 coordinate 7,356,517, forward strand.
TAGACAGCTATGAAAAATATAGATGAAAACTCTCTTGGTAAATAGTGTGGTCTACAGCTTATCATAAGATACTCTACCTCAGGCGAGCAAAACCTTGAGACTTCCTTAGTATTTGATTTTGTGCACCAGCTGTTGTTTACAAATATACACAGACCGCCGCCCCTTGTCTTACCAGAGTCTGCCGTTCTGTCCTGCCGATGTAGCGTATAGCCTGCTAGCTGAATGTTGTCATTGTTGTCGTTCAGCCACGACTCCGTGAAACATAAGATATTACAGTTTTTAATGTCCCGTTGGTAGGATAACCGTAATCTTAGATCGTCAATTTTATTCTCAAAAGATTGAACGTTGGCTAATAGGATTGATGGGAGAGGCAGTTTACTCGTTCGCCGTCGGATCCTTACAAGGCACCCGGATCTGCGTCCACGATATCTCCGTCTCTTCCTCACGCGAATGACGGGGATCTGGGCCTTGTTGGGTGTCTGTAGAATATCCTTCGCGAACGCCTCGTTGAAGAAAAAGTCTTCGTCCAATACGAGGTGAGTAATCGCTGTCCTGATATCCAGAAGCTCTCTTTGGTTATAAGAGACGATGGCAGAAACATTATGTACAAAATAAATTACAAATAACGCGGAAAAACACAGGGGAATACCACCATTTTGGTCGTTGTGGATCGGTTTTCCAAGGCCTGTCGTCTCCTTCCCATGCCGGGTCTCCCTACTGCCCTACAAACCGCTGAGGCCCTATTTACCCATGTTTTCCGGCACTATGGGGTCCCCGAGGATATAGTGTCTGACCGAGGTCCCCAGTTCACCTCCAGAGTTTGGGGGGCGTTCATGGAACGGTTGGGGGTCTCGGTAAGCCTTACCTCGGGGTACCACCCAGAGAGCAATGGGCAGGTGGAACGTGTCAACCAGGATGTGGGTAGGTTTTTGAGGTCCTATTGCCGGGACCGGCCGGAGGAGTGGTCTAGGTTCATCCCCTGGGCAGAGATGGCCCAGAACTCTCTCCGCCACTCCTCCACCAATTTAACACCTTTCCAGTGTGTTTTAGGTTATCAGCCGGTCCTGGCACCATGGCACGAGAGCCAGATCGAGGCCCCTGCGGTGGACGAGTGGATTCGGCGCTCGGAGGAGACGTGGGACGCTGCCCATGTCCATCTGCAGCGTGCCATCCGTCAACAAAAGGCGAGCGCCGACCGCCACCGCAGTGAGGGACCGGGGTACGCACCGGGAGATCGAGTCTGGCTCTCGACTCGAAACCTGCCCCTCCGCCTGCCCTGCCGGAAGCTGGGTCGGCGGTTTGTGGGGCCCTTCAAAGTCCTGAGAAGATTGAACGAGGTGTGTTACAGGTTACAACTGCCTATAGAGTATAAAAATATTAACCCCTCGTTCCATGTGTCTCTTCTCAGGCCGGTGGTAGCTGGCCCACTCCAAGAAGATGAGATAGGAGAGACCCCTCCGCCCCCTTTGGACATCGAGGGGGCCCCGGCGTACAGGGTCCGGACCATCTTGGACTCGAGGCGCCGGATGAGTGGTCTCCACTCTGAGGGGTACGGTCCGGAGGAACGGTGCTGGGTGCCCAGGAGGGACATACTCGATCCATGGGCATCCCACGCGCCCGGGTCCGCGTCCTCCTGGCCGTCCCCGAGGCCGGGGTCGGCGCACGGCTGGACCCGCGCGTCAAGGGGGGGGTACTGTCACGGTTTCGGCCGAGGCTGCTCCTCCTCCTGGTTCGGGCAGGCTTCGGCGATCGCCGTCCCCGGAGTACTAGCTGCCACCGCTCTATGTTTCGTCATTCGATTGCTTTTGTCTGTCTGTATCACCTGTGTCCATTTGTGTGTTGATTGCGTGTCTTATAAGTTCCTTGTTTTGTTCTAGTATGATTGTGTGTTGTTAATTACTGCCACAGTGTCGGAGCTACGTCTTTGCTCCCTGTTTGTTTTGTGTTTTAGTGTTTACGCGTGTGCGTAATTCTCCCTCGCCTCTTTGTGTTTTTGAGGTCGGAGGTTTTCCTATTATACTTTGGACTATTAAATACTGTTGGACTTAACCTCAGTGTCCTGCGCCTGACTCCTCCACCACATCCACATCGGTTTAGTGACAAAAGGATTGCGTTGTTAGTGTCTGCCTCCCTTTCAAAAAAGCCTGACTGGGGGAGGTACGGGGGCCAGAGCATGAAGCACCTCCCCACACGAGTTGTAGCGTTTCAGACTGGAAAAAACGTGTCAGCTTGTATATTTAGCAATGAATCCGCTGATAGGAACATCGCTGAAATATGTCCAATGGCTCTATCAAACAAGGACAACCATATCTACACGTACAAACATGTATATTGCGATCAGTATCACATAGAGCCTTCGCAAAATGCCACAAAGCAGGACTACTACCCCCCCACCACCACCACCCCCCATCAATATACTGGAAGCCATCATAGGGTGTATTATTCATCTAGCGAAGCCCAGACCTGCCTTCCTCCTGGGCAATTATGTGTGAAGCACATTTCACTGACCTAGAAATGCCTAGGACAGGATAAAAACAATTCCAGATTCCCATAGGGTGAAATTCCTCTTTAAGTTTCGTTTTTGCATATTTTACTTTCGTTTTTGTACACCAGCTTCAAACAACTGAAAATACAATATTTTTGGTTATTGAAAATATATTTCACAGCGGTTTAGATGGTACAATGATTCTCTACAGTATTGCTTGTTTTATCACATAAATTGAAATTTGGCGAACTATTAGAATTTTAGCAACCAGGAAATGGCGGATTGTTTTCTGCATGTTGCATCTTTAAGATAAGATGATGTTATAATTTAGAAAGGGAGCTTGTTATTCTCTACATCGTGTGTGTGTGTGTGTGTGTGTGTGTGTGTGTGTGTGTGTGTGTCTGAGTATGTGTTTGAGTGTGTCTTTATCTGCATCAGTGTCTGTGCTCCTGTTTAGATTATTCATAAGAAATGGAGCTGACCTATGGATTCCTGTGTTCTGTGTTCTGTGACGTCAGCAGAGGGAGTGAGTGAACGAGAGAGCGGAATAGAAGGAGTGGAAGTGTGAATAGGAGTTGGACAAAAAAGCTGATATCAGATAGAGGAGTAGGAAAACGGGGCAGAGACTAATGAAATTAGTAATTGTGGGAGCCAGGGTGTTCACCTGGGCCATGTTCATTAGGCAAACGTTGTGGAACATTGCAGATAGAAATGTCATTAATAGAGCGGAGAGGCATGTTTGTTCTACATAAGTGTTCCATAACGTTTTGGGAAAAAGCTGCATGAGATCTAGTGCAAACCATTATACAGTAACTGTGATTTGTTATTACAATACAACGTTACTTCCAGTGCCTCTCAGACCCACAGTGCCTCTCTAGTGACTATATTTAGAGCCCTTATCCATTTCCTGCCTCACCATTGGCATACCCTATTGTTTCATAAATCTGCCTCTGATGTAACAGCTGACTACATCTGCAAGCTGTCTGCCGGTCGCCTGGCAACTCAGCCAGCATGCCAATAACATGGTTACTCAGCAACCGTTTGCCACATGTCGCATACTACCCCTTTCTACTTCATTGATCCAGAATATTTCTCCATTAGCACTTACAATAAGGATTCAGTAGTTGTATTAAAGACAAGGTCGTTTTTATTTATATGTTTGTCAGTGTCAGCAGAGTAGGCCTAGGCTACCCTGTGATTTGTCGTATTAAAGAAGATTCTGCTAATGTCTCCAGTCATATAAAGTGTAGTAGAATTACCTGAAATGTAATTATTAAAGGCCACATTTTTCCCGTGCAAAGAAAATAGAAGAAACGTCTCTGATTTAGCCTATAGGCCTATGCCACTACGTGCTCAGCCATGCACAGTGATTAGATTGAGTTATATTAATAGCCTACATTTTCACTATCCAATCTACTCATCACATTAGGAATAGTAGGCTTACATTAGTCTGCAAATGCGATGAAAGATGCATTCAATGCTATATTATGAAGGTACATTTTTATGAAAAATATTGCTTCCCTCAAAACTTGAAACTCACACGTCGCCTTTGAGAGAGACTCATGCTGGATAGACTACAAGCTATCTAGCTAATGTTGGCTACTTAGTCTTGTTGTTAACACCTGGTTACCATAACAACTAAACTAAACTCGAAATCAGACTTACCAGTGATGGAAAGATCAGTACTAACAGCTGTCTGGGTTCAAATCTTGACGGGCAAAAAGGTTTCTTCGCTTTTCTGTCAGTTCTTGAGTCTTATCTCCTTGGTGTTTCATGATTGCGGGTAATATGTCAAAATATTTTTTCCCCATTTTCTTTCCTGCCTTGCTAGAGCAGCCACATAAATTGACCATAGTGATGAATCAAGTAGTTTTAGGGACTGTTATCATGTAGCTGTTGATGAAGGAAGAATTAATGCGGTGGTCTTCCAACATGGCCACCAGGAGGCATTGTACGTCACCTGGCAACCATTTTTACATTTTACATTTTTAGTCATTTAGCAGACGCTCTTATCCAGAGCGACTTAAAGGAGCAATTAGGGTTAAGTGCCTTGCTCAAGGGCACATTGACATATTTTTCACCTAGTCGGCTCAGGGATTAGAACCAGTGACCTTTCGGTTACTGGCACAACGCTCTTACCCACTAAGCTACCTGTCGCCCAGCACGGTAGAATTTAATGGCTATAGTTCAGTCCTAAATGTTCTATGTTTGAGGCTGAGCTGCTTTTGAAAGCAAAAGTAAAATTGAAAATATTATTTCCATTGTTGAATTCCATTTTCATAATTTCAAGCTAGGACGGATGGTTTGGTTAGCTAAACTAGCAAGTCTGTTTGTTTGGTTACCAAGGCAACTACTGTAGCTAGTAAACTTGCTAGATACTTCAGTGGATGTTGAACACATTTCTAGCTGCAAATGTGTTAAATTATAGCCATGGTATAAAACATAGGAGGTTGGTGGCACCTTAATTGGGGAGAATGGGCTCGTTCTAATGACTGGAGCAGAATGGGTGGAATGGTATCAAATACATCAAACACATGGGGTGCAGTCGTAAATTCACTCTGGAGTGCCAGAGAGCGCTGAGAGTGCGCTCTGGGCATTCGTAAATTCAGAGAGTTGTCAGATTGCCCTTTAGTAAATTCAGAGCGTTTCGCTCTCGGAGCGCTCACTGGATGCTCTGGAAGGAGTAGGGTTGATCCGAGCGTTCTGACCTCACAAAGGCAGTCAAGCACCCAAGCTAACTGGCTAAAGTTAGCGAGCTTGCTAGCTACTTCCAGACATAAATGACACATTTTCTCACACTAGCAGAGCTGGTTAGGCTGTTTTCATGTTATCCAGAGCATTGGTGACTGTAACTGTGCTGCTGGCAACAATTTAAATACGCTTTTTTGCCGAGCCATATTCAACGGATGTTGAGCGTTTGTAAATTAATCAGTTATTCTGTGCTCTGACACACTTAGACGTGAGTGCTCTGAAATCGGAGTAGATAGCCAGAGCGAATTTACGAGCGCACCCATGGTTTCCAGGTGTTTGATGGCGTTCCATTTGTTCTGTTCCGGCCATTATTATGAGCCGCTCTCCCCTCAGCAGCCTCCTGTGGTATAAAAGGATAATCAACTCGGGGCTCTATGCGTTCTCTATGGAAAATAATGCAACTTCGTGGAAGGTTAGTAGTTCAACTCTGCTAGCGCATCGTGGAACACAACTTCCACGTTGTTCATTATTTTCCATAGAATGCATAACCCCTCGTTGATTATCCCTTACATATCTGCAGAACAACACACTGTAACCCACACGTTTCCATGGTTTCTTGAGATATGCATAGGCTGTGGGCTCCGCCCCAGTCACTCCTTAGCCACACCATAGTCACTTCCTGGTTTGAGTGGGTGTGTCAGGAAGGGGGAATCCATGTTGTGGAGGCCAGGGGTGTAGATTTTTATGTCTTGAAATGGAAACCGTTTATCGTTTAAGAACCAAACGGAAGCAAACCGTTTGAAAACTAGGAAACTGATTATAGCTTAAAAGTCGTTTTATCACTACATACTGTACATCATCTATCATTCTCAAAGACTTGTTGAAGGGATGTTGTATTGATTTTCATGTGAAGTTTCCTCTGTAGGCTGTTGCATCTAAAAAAAAAAAAACGTTTGGAAGGCTATTTCTGACCTCTAAGCGCTTGCTTGAATTTATTATGTGAGTTGAGTCACTATGATATATATATATATATATTTTTTTTACAGTTTTCTTGTGTGGACTTCTTTCCTTAGAATTATTACACAGACTAACAACATAGCAGGTAAGATAAATCCTGATTTAATTGCTTGCTGAATTTTAGGACAAAGACATTGTTGCTCAACTAAAATAGGCTTGATTTTGCATTTTGCATTTTTTATTCAGTCTGTGCTTATTCATTTAAGTTGATTTGGTGGAATTGTGCTTTGATTCTGTATGCCAGCTGATTCATTTGTGAATACACATTATTTACATGACATTCGTAGACTACCTTGTTTTTCTGTTAGAGGCGTTGGTTTTTAATAAGCATTCCATAAGCTATTATCGAAATGCATTTATTGTAAATGTTCTGATATACAACTGGTTTTCAGTGTTATGAATGTGGGAGTCAAGGGACACTTCCATACCAGCCTGTAGCAGTGATGTTGCAATGTAACATACAGTTTGACCAGCAGGTGGCAATGTACACATACAGCTTGTTGCTCAGCATCCAGCTGAATCCTGTTCTCACAGCAAACCTGTCTGGAGACGCTGTCAGCAAAGAAACAGGATTTTAGTTGTGTTGTACTGCCAAAGGGAAAATACTCAATTAGCCATTTTATGATTTGATTTGATTTTATGTCTTACATATTAATTAATTGGTGGGAGCAATTCATGGTACTGTAACTGATGAACACACATACACGTTTACATTTTAGTCATTTAGCAGACATTTAGCAGACTCTTATACATAGCGACTTACAGTGCATTAATCTTAAGATAGCTAGATGGGACAACCACATATTTTTCCTCAATAATAAAGAGCTGACGGGATTTTCCATGCATCGACAGGACAGAGAAGCTACTTCTGGTAAGACGACGGGCGGGGGTGTGTCTCTATTTGTCAATAACAACTGGTGCGCGATGTCTAATATTAAAGAAGTCTCGAGGTATTGCTCGCCTGAGGTAGAGTACCTTATGATACGCTGTAGACCACACTATCTACCAAGAGAGTTCTCATCTATATTATTCGTAGCCGTCTATTTACCACCACAAACCGATGCTGGCACTAAGACCGCACTAAAGTAGCTGTATAAGGCCATACGCAAACAAGAAAATGCTCATCCAGAAGCGGCATTCCTAGTGGCCGGGGACTTTAATGCAGGCAAACTTAAATCCGTTTTACCTAATTTCTACCAGCATGTCACGTGCAACCAGAGGAAAAAAAACTCTAGACCACCATTACTCCACACAGAGAGACACATACAAAGCTCTCCCTCACCTTCCATTTGGCAAATCTGACAATAATTATATCCTCCTGATTCCTGCTTACAAGCAAAAACTAAAGCAGGAAGTAGCAGTGACTCGCTCAATACGCAAGTGGTCAGATGACGCGGATGCTATGCTACAGGACTGTTTTGCTAGCACAGACTGGAATATGTTCCGGGATTCTTCCAATGGCATTGAGGAGTATACGACCTCAGTCATCAGCTTCATCAATAAGTGCATCGATGACGTCGTCCCCACAGTGACCGTACGTACATATCCCAACCAGAAGCCCTGGATTACAGGCAACATCCTCATCAAGCTAAAGGCTAGAGCTGCCGCTTTCAAGGAGCGAGACACTATTCTGAATGCTTATAAGAAATCCCACTACGCCCTCAGACGAACCATCAAACAGGCAAAGCGTCAATACAGCATTAAGATTGAATCCTACTACACCGACTCTGATGCTTGTCGGATGTGGCAGGGCTTAAAAACGATTACGGACTACAAAGGCAAACCCAGCAGCGAGCAGCCCAGACAAGCGAAATGCCTTTTATGCTCGCTTCGAGGCAAGCATTCTGAAGCATGCATGAGAGCACCAGCTGTTCCAGACGACTGTGCGATAATGCTCTCGTTAGCCGATGTGAGCAAGACCTTTAAACAGGTCAACATTCACAAAGCCAGGGGCCAGACGGATTACCAGGTTGTGTACTCAAAGCATGCGCGGACCAACTGGCAAGTGTCTTCACTGACATTTTCAACTTCTCCCTGACCGAGTCTGTAAAACCTACATGTTTCAAACAGACCACCATAGTCCCTGTGCCCAAGAAAGCAAAGGTAACCTGCCTAAATGATTACTGCCCCGTAGCACTCATGTCAGTAGCCATGAAGTGCTTTGAAAGGCTGGTCATGGCTCACATCAATAGCGTCATCCCGGATACCCTAGACCCACTCCAATTTGCATATCACCCCAACAGATCCACAGATGACGCAATCTCAATCACACTCCACACTGCCCTTTCCCACCTGGACAAAATGAACACCTATGTGAGAATAATGTTCATTGACTACAGCTCAGCGTTCAACACCATAGTGCCCACAAAGTTCATCACTAAGCTAAGGACTCTTGGACTAAACACCTCCCTCTGCAACTGGATCCTGGACTTCCTGACAGGCCACCCCCAGGTGGTAAGGGTAGGCAGTAACACGTCAGCCACACTGATCCTCAACACTGGGGCCCCTCAGGGGTGCGTGCTTAGTCCCCTCCTGTACTCCCTGTTCACCCACGACTGCGTGGCCAAACATGACTCTAACACCATCATTACGTTTGCTGACAACACAACAGTGGTAGGCCTGATCACCGACAACGATGAGACAGCCTATAGGGAGGAGGTCAGAGACCTGGCAGTGTGGTGCCAGGACAACAACCTCTCCCTCAATGCGAGCAAGACAAAGGAGCTGATCGTGGACTACAGGAAAAGGCGGACCGAACAGGCCCCCATTAACATCGACGGTGCTGTAGTGGAGCGGGTCGAGAGTTTCAAGTTCCTTGGTGTCCACATCACCAACAAACTATCATGGTCCAAACACACCAAGGCAGTCGTGAAGAGGGCACGACAACACCTTTTCCCCCTCAGGAGACTGAAAAGATTTGGCATGGGTCCCCAGATCCTCAAAATGTTCTACAGCTGCGCCATCGAGAGCATCCTGACCGGTTGCATCACCGCCTGGTATGGCAACTGCTCGGCATCTGACCGTAAGGTGCTACAGAGTGTAGTGCGTACGGCCCAGTACATCACTGGGGCCAAGCTTCCTGCCATCCAGGACCTATATACTAGGCAGTGTCAGAGGAAAGCCCCAAAAATGGTCAAAGACTCCAATCACCCAAGTCATAGACTGTTCTCTTTGCTACCGCACGGCAAGCAGTACCAGAGCGCTAAGTCTAGGGCCAAAAGGCTCCTTAACAGCTTCTAAGCTTCTACCCCCAAGCCATAAGACTGCTGAACAATTAATCAAATGGCCACCCGGGCTATTTACATTGACCCCCCCCCCCTTCATTTGTTTTTACATTGCTTTTACCCGCTGTCTATTATCTATGCATAGTCACTTTACCCCTACCTACATGTACAAATTACCTTGACTAACCTGTACCCCCACACATTGACTTGGTACCGGTACCCCTGTATATAGCCTCGTCATTGTTATTTTATTGTGTTACTTTTTTTTATTTTTTTACTTTCGTTTATTTGGTAAATATTTTCTTAACTCTTTCTTGAACTGCATTGTTGGTTAAGGGCTTGTAAGTAAGAATTTCACAGTAAGGTCTACACCTGTTTTATTCGGCGCATGTGACAAATTCAATTTGATTTGATCATCAAAGACAGTGACAGTACGGGAGAAAAAAGTCAAGTGTTAGTGTTTAGTTCATGAAAGCCCCCCCCCCCCCAAAAAAAAAAAAAAACACACAGACACAGCTACATACTGAGACATAGATTAGTGTTTTTTGAAGTAGATTGAATGTGCTGTGTTGGACAGGTGGTCTCCAAAGAAACACTGGAATTTTCCATCTGGGGTTGATACAGTCTTTATTTGCTGCCACATGGCAGTCGTTCAACACTCAGTAGAGGGGTGTTTGAAACTGGGTTGCCGTCCATAGAACATCAACAATGTGGAGACACAATGCATAGGGGGAGTTAATATAAAATTAGATTTTCCAAATCTGTAAAACAGCTGCTGTATACCGCCGGGCTATTCAATTACCGCCCTGGAGGGTGACCCTGCGGGTTTGATTATTTCTCTCTTACCAGGAACTGATTAAGACCTGGGACTCTCTGGCCAATCAATGACATTACAGTAACTGATGAATTACCTACCAGGTATAAAATAATCACAGTAGGTATTTGGCCCTCAAGGGACTGAAATTACATAAAACCCCTGTTGTACTGTATAGTGTAAGTGTCTGATCAATCATTGGTCTATCAGCTGAGCCCTGAGAGGAAGTGAGACCCTGCTGTCAAACGATCAGCTCCTACAGCTTCTGCTGTAGCCAACGGCTGGGAAGCTGGGGTATCAGCCCTGTGTTGATGAGAACAGCACAGCTAAAGAGCAGGCACTCAGGCGTACTGCACCAGAGTCTGACACAAACAGATGTGTTCTCTGCGGAAGAGCCATTCACACACACGCCTACGCTAAATGCCCCTCGTAGAAAACCTCTCAGACCTCATCAGGTCTTGGTGGTCAAGCTCTATGGGCTACTACGCCCTCTGGTGGCCGGAGAGACCATGCCCAGGGTACAAGTCCAGGCATACGTCACAGTCAGTGACCCAATGATTCTTTACGCTTCAGAGTTTTTATTGCTTTTTATTGCTTCTCTCAGGCAGGCAGGGTCGTTAAGGGAGCAGTCAGCAAAGTGCGCAGCTGAACACTGTATGCTGGAAACACTTTGTTTGATATTTTAACTAAAACATAACCAATCTTTGTTAAACATAAATACCGAACGTGTTTTGGCATGGATTCCGCATCGCAGTTAGCTTTTAACAGCTAGGACCACTATCTCTTGTCCCGGAATCCCGCTTAACTGACTGGGTTAAAGTCTGTTTGAAAGAGCCGCTAACCTAGCTAAGCTGCTAGCCATCAAGAGACAGGTTGATGCCTGCTTAACAGAGACGCTAGCCATCAAGCTAACGAAGTTGGTACAAGATGAGTTTAGTAATGGAGCCCTCTTTGTCTGGAGAACTACATGAACGGTTCCAGCACTGTAGGAGCTGTATTTATTACGCTTTGTTTAGGGACAAACCGGATCACTCAGAGTTCCAATGCGGCAATTGTTTACTTGCCGAGGATTATAGGCTTGAGGTGGCTTCCTTGATCACGCAGGTCGCCAGCCTACGTAAGAAACTGGGGAAAACGCAGAGTGGAATGTTTACATTTTCTACGCCGATGGCTGGACGGCGTTCGCGCTTGTTGGATGCATCTCCACCTTGTCGTTTGTTGTTATCCGACTGGCCGATGTTGCCCAGAACTCCCCCATCTGATAGCGCCGTCGAAGGAGCACAGCATGAGGAGAAAGGCAATCAATGATGGTCGCATGTCACGAGCCGTGGAAACCAAAGACAGCGACCTCCCACAAAGCAGTCTACACTCCCAACGAGAGGCCCGGAGCGGATATATATATATATTTTCTCTTTTTTATTTATTTTAGTTTTATTTGATTATTATTATCATGATTTTTGTTGTTGTGGGGGTGGGGTAGGGTAGAATGATTACTTTTATACTATCCCAGGTATTCCTTAAAGAGGTAGGGTTTCAAGTGTCTCCAGAAGGTGGTCAGTGCCTCCACTGTCCTGGCGTCGTGAGGGAGCTTGTTCCACCATTGGGGTGCCAGAGCAGCGAACAGTTTTGACTGGGCTGAGCGGGAACTGTGCTTCCGCAGAGGTAGGGGGACCAGCAGGCCAGAGGTGGAAGAACGCAATGCCCTTGTTTGGGTGTAGGGACTGATCAGAGCCTAAAGGTAAGGAGGTGCCGTTCCCCTCACAGCTCCGTAGGCAAGCACCATGGTCTTGTAGCAGATGCGAGCTTCAACTGGATGCCAGTGGAGTGTGCAGAGGAGTGGGGTGACGTGAGAGAACTTGGGAAGGTTGAACACCAGACGGGCTGTAGCGTTCTGGATGAGTTGTAGGGGTTTAATGGCACATTAATGCCACTTTATTTTTCCTTACGACAGATGGATCAACCCCTACAAAAATGTCCATTAATTATAATCCACATAATAATTCACATTTCCTGTTGCTGCAGGATTATTTTCCTGCTGTAGCAAACTGGCTCAAATTAAGACCCTACATCTGTAGGTGAGAGGATGGTTCAAATGTACCAAAAAAACAAACAAGCCGCCTCCTGCTTTACTGACATCACCAAACAAGCCGCCTCCTGCTTCGCTGACATCACCAAACAAGCCGCCTCCTTCTTTGCTGACATCACCAAACAAGCCGCCTCCTGCTTCGCTGACATCACCAAACAAGTCGCCTCCTGCTTCATGGACAGCACCAAACAAGCCGCTTCCTGCTTCATGGACAGCACACCACCTTGGATAAAATATAATTAGATGGAATCAGATGATAAGACTGATACAACTAACTACAGAGAAGTTCTCTGCGGTAGCTAGCTTTTCTTAAGGAAAGTCATTTTTATTAACATAAGAGGACCTCGCTAATGGATTAGTTCCCAAAGGTGATAGAAAGTTAGACTTCATGAGTCCTTGTTCCCAGGGAGATGGGCTGCTTTTTGAAATGCAGGCTCTTTAATGAGGAGTGCTTGGGAGCGTCAGCAGACATCACTGAGGGGCCTAAACAATGGCACACAGCGGCTCGGTGCCAAGCCAGCCGCCCTGAGTGCCCCGGCACTTTTACCCCTCATAAATGGTAAGGCAGACAGATTAAAGACATCAATAAATCTTTGATAAAGGTTTTACCAGCCTGCTGAAGCAATGGAAAATAGATCAAAGGGACTACAGGTTTGTGCTGCTTTCTGGCCTGGCCTGTCTCTTTTCCTTCCAGTAGACATGTCTATTCATCTCCAAGGCTCTGCACTATCCGCTTGAACATATCTCACAGTCTCACATGAACATTAGTTGGGCTGGTGAGTGTCAGTTCTTATATAAAGCTGGGGGACTTACTGACTAGACAGGGAGTGAACTTTCTGTTTTGGTTCATTAGTTTTAATCTTGAGGGGGGTTTTAAGAGTGTCAGCTTTGGGCATTGGGCCACACACCGTGCAGTCATATTTTTCAGGTCTGACTAAGCTCTTGATGTCTAATTCAGTTTAATTAGGGTACTAATTGGGAGGACTTTCCGAGCGCTCCCTCTCCTCTCCGAAGATTTCTCACAGCTCCCGTCTTGGTAGAGTACCTTGAGTCAATACCCATAACTCACATTGAAGGGAGTGGAGAAGAGGCAAAACATACATTTTTACCCAGGGCAAATGATCAACAGCATTTTTTTGGATGGACTGCAGAGAGACTGTAGACAGCTCTTTGCCATAGGGATTTTGTCTCCTCTCAGCTCTTTCGTTCCTCCGTTCCGACATCCCTGTCTTGTTAATTCCACTCCAGAGGTAGAAAGCGATTCCAGACAGATGCAGCGGTTCTCTTCCTCGTTGCCTGGGGCTATGCAGAAGTGAGAAGACTAGCTCTTCCAGCATACCTCGATGGTACTCTTCTGTCAGCTTTCTCTGTCAGATAGACCTCATTTGACAACCCCATTCATCTCCACTGCTGCATGTGTAAGGGAGAAAGTAGGCGAAAATCACTGGTATTAACACAACACTCATGGAGAGCATTGGAACTAGTGAGTCTCTCACTGCCAATGAGCCCAGAATGCTACAGTACTCATTGGCATTAGAATGCCAGTGATTACCCAGAGCTGTTCAGGGAGCTAATGTCTTAAACAGCCCAGGCTACAGCTGCTGATTTATATCCCGTCTTCCCTCTGACGGGTTCCTGAGACACAGGTGCTTTGAACAAGGGGCCCAGCACAGTTAGGCCTTGATAGTGCCATTTCTTCACTCTCTCGCTTTTTTTCCCACAGGGGCACGGAGAGATGCCAGAAACAACCAGTGCATATCATGTGAGATTCACACTTCCACAAGATGGGGAAGTAAGTCTCTCACCTCTATGGAACATGACAACAGGAAAGTGTGTGATCTTGCGATAGGGCCGACACCTCCTCCTTGCCCGTAGCATTTGCGTTCAGCCACAGCTTGAAAAAGGAGCTGTTTGTGTCAAATGAAAGGGCGGACTTGTAGGGAATTCACATGTTGTTCCTCCTATACTGTCTTACAGAGTTTTCTTTCATATGTACGTCCATATGTTTCATCATCGCTGGCAGCCGCCTCAATGTATTGGTTCAGTGTGTTGAACTGGAAAGCCATAATGGAATTGCCAGGTACAACTCATTAGGTAATCATCATTAGTTTCACCCATTAAGAACCCATCTGCGATGGGCATCGATTAGAGGATGTGGCGGGGCGTATACTCTCACACTGGCAGGATGAAAGAAAGTACAGAAAGACTGGCTAGCAAGAGAGACAAATGTGTTTGCTGGTCAATGTTTTTCAGTTGTCTACCCTATCAACGGGAACCAATGGGGATCCGTCTCTCAGTCATTAAAAAACACTATTTTGTCCAGATTAAAATCGATGATCCGTTGCTTGAAAAACATCCTTTATTTTTTCACCGTGGGTAACTTTAGATTCGACAGCTCACCACAAATGGTGTGTTATACAGTCATTATTTGTGCGGAACAACATTTTTGCAACGTTCGTTCTGGAAAAGAGCTCAGCCAGAGGAATAACTATTTCCATATGGTGCATGCTGGGCAGTAGTACATTTCCAAAATGCACGTTAAACACATTTCTACTCATATATCTCAATGCTGCCAGGTGTCAGTCAGGGTTGCCCGTACACATCTGTTGTCTTATGAGATTTCCACCATCTATTTATGTATAATTCTCTACACGATTAGTATTAGGTTATAGTGATTTGTAGCATGGCAACAACATGCAAATTGGACCGATAATTTAGAAGCCGCAGTCGAGAGTCCAATCCAAAAGGGTTTCTCATAGTCAACCTCTGGCTACATCAACTGTGACTACATCAACCGTGTAACTACAAACCCGCCTAATATATATATACAATATATATATATATACATATTTTTTATATTAGGCAGGTTTGTAGTTACACGGTCGATGTAGCCGCATATGATGTAGCCAGAGGTTGACTATGAGAAACCCTTTTGGATTGGACTCTCGACTGCGGATATATACACACATCCAAGATGTTAACCTACAGCACACAAAGAGCATTGCCAACAACAGTACACCGTGTAACAGCAAGTCACTGACAGCTGGTCCACCAGCAGTACACCAGCTCATAGTGCACTTGAATAGTGCAAGAGTACCTTTCAGCCAGTCTCCCTGTTGAATAAAGAGTGTTCTGTGGCTGTGCCCCTGCCTGTCCCTGTACACAGAATGCTGCAGATAAGCAGGCAGTGTGAGCAGGCCGGGAGCTCAGCAGGGCCGTAACTGTGAATCCTAATGTGCCTCAGTATATACCACTGCCTTGCTCTGGCGCTGCCTTGCCTGTGCTGACTGACAGAGAGAAGGATAATTACCCGTCTACACCCCCCCTGTCCCTACCCCCCCTGTCTCCATCTCCATCTCCATCCATCCACTTCAATGCACCGGACTGGATTGGAAAGGGGGGGGGGGGGGGGGGGGGTTAATTAACTATCCCTACACCGTTATTGTAGGCCTGTTAGCCCTAGCCAACTGTTCGTTCCATCAACACATTGTATGTTTGCAGTGTAGTAGGTGGGCGGGCATGTAGTTTCAAACAGTTTCTCCAGCCTAATAGGACGGTGGGAAGTGATGAAGTGACTTCCTTTAAAATAACTATTTGTCTCCTATTACTGCACTTGCGCCACATTATATGGTACTATCTAGTGAGCATTGAAGAATGACAATGTTTTGCTATAGGGGCTTGCTATCATAGACACAGCTCTGGAACAAAATAGCAGCTACTGCCAGCTTAAATCAGGCTTTATTTTGGTTCTGTAGCTAGCAGCAGTGCGATGTGACAGGTAAATACAACCCACCGAGAGCTGATATAAAGTTTCTCCTCTGCAGAGACTCTCAGGGAAACTGTCCCTCGTTTCCTCATTTAGTTTTAAACTACTCAGAGATGTTTTCGCCTTCTTTTGCAGTGAAAAGATTATGTTTGGGGTAATTATTATCCTACTGTGATGTTTATGCCTCGCTGGAAGTTGAAGCCCAAGAAAAACGACCTAATCCACAGAGTAGTTTTTCTACCCAGAATAGTTTCTCTACACCCATTTCCACTTCAGAAGACCACCGGATTTGATTAGTTGGGTTTTTTCACCTCAAAACATTTTTGTCGTCTTGTCAGGTCATAAGTCTGTTTGGGGTTCAGGCTGTTCTCACGGGGGAGATCACAAAGTCTCTGCTGTCAACAGAGATCACAAACAGCACAGACAGAATACGTCAGGGATTAAATCAAGTCTAGAGTCAGGTCGAGATTTCATACTTTAGGTCAAGAAGGTTTGTATAATGGCTCTGCTGCTCAGTTAAAGGGTTTTGCTGTTTAACTTGGATCTACTCTATATTTGGACAGTGAACTAAATGCGCCCTTTGTGTTGCTGTCCGTGGTCCTGAAATGCACTCTTGTACATAGGACTGAAATGCAGTCTTCTCCATCGCCTGAAATGCACTTTTGTTCACGGGCCTTGAATGCCTTCTAGTCCATAGACCTGGAATGCCCTCTTGCAGCTGTGTCCCTGAACTTTAGCTGTTACTAATATGAACTGACTGCCATACCATAGGATACAGTGTGCTACGTCGCAGAACATCACAGATACAGCTGACTGCCATACCATAGGATACAGTGTGCTCCGTCGCAGAACATCACAGATACAGCTGACTGCCATACCATAGGATACAGTGTGCTCCGTCGCAGAACATCACATATACAGCTGACTGCCATACCATAGGATACAGTGTGCTCCGTCGCAGAACATCACAGATACAGCTGACTGCCATACCATAGGATACAGTGTGCTCCGTCGCAGAACATCACAGATACAGCTGACTGCCATACCATAGGATACAGTGTGCTCCGTCGCAGAACATCACATATACAGCTGACTGCCATACCATAGGATACAGTGTGCTCCGTCGCAGAACATCACAGATACAGCTGACTGCCATACCATAGGATACAGTGTGCTCCGTCGCAGAACATCACATATACAGCTGACTGCCATACCATAGGATAAAGTGTGCTCCGTCGCAGAACATCACAGATACAGCTGACTGCCATACCATAGGATACAGTGTGCTCCGTCGCAGAACATCACAGATACAGCTGACTGCCATACCATAGGATACAGTGTGCTCCGTCGCAGAACATCACAGATACAGCTGACTGCCATACCATAGGATACAGTGTGCTCCGTCGCAGAACATCACAGATACAGCTGACTGCCATACCATAGGATACAGTGTGCTCCGTCGCAGAACATCACAGATACAGCTGACTGCCATACCATAGGATACAGAGTGCTCCGTCGCAGAACATCACAGATACAGCTGACTGCCATACCATAGGATACAGTGTGCTCCGTCGCAGAACATCACAGATACAGCTGACTGCCATACCATAGGATACAGTGTGCTCCGTCGCAGAACATCACAGATACAGTAGAGTATGCATATAAAAGAGGGGAGGAAAGAGGAAATAACTGCTCCGTTCACCTTTTTACGTTATCACCATAGGTGTAGTCCTGGTTCTTCTTAAACGTATTTAGTGCTTCAGCTTCTTCTACACGTCCACGATAAAATAGAACCCCAGTCACATTGGAAAGGGTGGTATTAGCTAAGACTCTCACTGTTTGGCTCCAGGATCATAACAATGGGCCTCAGGCTAATTAGCACTGTGGATAGATGATGCTAATGACATCTGCCTGCACTTCATTCCCCTGTCTGGCTGGCTAATCCAAACACAAAGCCCCGCGTGGCAGTCATTGTGGGACAAGCTGTCTCGGCTTAAGACTCTCGTCCTCCATCGAAACCTGTTCTAAAGTACTATATTTATATGACGGGGTAATAGAATGGAATGCAGTGGGAATAGAATACATTGATGTTCAAAAGGATTGTGGCAAAGCAGCCAATTTGGGGCTAGAGTTAAAGGCTTCACCACCTACAAAATCCCAATTCAACCCCTGCATACTCATTTTACCTTAATGGTGTGAGCTAGCTAGCAACCAGTCATTCAATTAATTTGTTGTAACTAGTCAAAGAACAAAGCAACAGGGAGTCAGAAACCACAGGAGTGAGTCGAGCAGTAATGGTCTGTTCTCATTTAGAGAACATCACATCTGAAAGGTGGCCCTCTGCCACGGGTCAACAGTGAAAATGTTTGTTTCACTCAGTCCAATTCGGTATGTTCTTGATGGCATTTGTCGACTGGTGGAACAACAAGGCTTTAATGATAGAGAGACTCCAGGGGTGTAGAGAAGTGGAGAGAAGAGAAGACAGAAACAGTTGGTCGGCTGATAAGGGCAATTCCTCCATGGTAACAGAGAGATGCTGAGACTCCGATTTCACTTTAAAATGTATGTCAAACAAAAACCAATGATTGCAAAGTTAAACAAACCATACAACTATATGCACAAGCACAACTTTTAAAAATGTCAACTGAACATTTTACAATAACACATTTACTTGAAGAACAGTGCAGATGCAAAGTTTGGTAACAGATGGCACAAGCAGCACAAACCGTCATTCTGTTACCGAACTTTGCATCTACGCTGTTCTTCAAGTAAATGTGTTTTTGTAAAATGTTCTGTGGAATTGTTAAAAGTAGTCCTTGTGCATGGAGCTGTATGATTTGTTTAACTTTGAAATCATTGGTTTTTGTTTAACATACATTTTAAGTCTCAGCATCAGTCTGTTACCGTGTTATTGCCCATAAGTTCTCCTGTGGATTTCCACGAAAGCCAATCAGGGTCTTCTGAGGCTGAGCATGTGGCAATTGGAAAAGAGTTTAACCAAACACGTCCTGCTCTGGGCTCAAATGACCAAGTACACATATTTGGGAATCCAATAAGGACAGAAAATGGGAAGGAAAAATCAACTTTGTAATTTGGGAAATACGAAATACACTACAGGCATCAATTTCTTTTCCCAAGATTGAACTTTTTGGTGTTCCTGTACCTCATCATTATCTTTGCTTCTTTTCACCTGTGGAACCCAATAGTTCCTGGCATACTGACCGCCCAGCAGACCTAACAGGCACAGGGAATGATCTCTGCACTCTGCATTTGATCAGGTACAGCATGTGAACAAGTCTGGCAGAGTGGCAAAACACAGCTCTGCTGCTGACCTTTACTGACATACAGCCAGAGAACAGAAATGTCCTGCCCTCAGGTCAGGTGATTCTCCTCAAGTGCTGATGAAAAACCACCATCAGCCACCAGTGATGAAAAATATAAGCGTAATAAAGGTTGCTGCAGAGACTTTTTTATTTTATTTTTTATTTAACCTTTATTTAACCAGGTAAGCCAGTTGAGAACAAGTTCTCATTTACAACTGCGACCTGGCCAAGATAAAGCAAAGCAGTGCGATTAAAACAACAACACAGAGTTACATATGGGGTAAAACAAAACATAAAGTCAAAAATACAACAGAAAATATATATACAGTGTGTGCAAATGTAGCAAGTTATGGAGGTAAGGCAATAAATAGGCCATAGTGCAAAATAATTACAATTAGTAACAATTAGTAGAGACTATGAGGTTGTGTGTGTATTTGTGTCTCTCTCTCTCTCTCTCTCTCTCTCTCTCTCTCTCTCTCTCTCTCTCTCTCTCTCTCTCTCTCTCTCTCTCTCTTTCTCTCTCTCGCTCTCTCTCTCTCTCTCTCTCTCTCTCTCTCTCTCTCTCTCTCTCTGTCTCTCTCGCTCTCTATGTCTCTCTCTCTCTCTCTCTCTCTCTCTCTCTCTCTCTCTCTCTCTCTCTCTCTCTCTCTCTCTCTCTCTCTCTCTCTCTCTCTCTCTCTCTCTCTCGCTCTCGCTCTGTGTGTGCATGATGAGCACAGCCTTAATGGATTCGGTTGCCTGGACACTGGGTGGTGAATTAACCGCTGAAATGCTGGCTGGCTGGGCCTCAGGGGACTCCTGGTGGTCCGCTGGGCTTGGCTTCCTGCTCTCAGGGCCGTTGTGTTCCCTTCCTTCTTTCTGCATCCCTGCTCCCTCCTCTCCCAATCATGATCATGGATTACATACATGGTACAGTACATAAATCCACTAGGGGGGGCGGGCGGGTGCACAAGCCAAGCCTGCATGCTAGCTGGGAGATAGAGTGGACCCATGCTTTGTTGATCATGCAAAGAAAGTACGAAAAGCTGAAACACGTAGTTGACTTGGCCTGATTGGCGTGGAGGAATGCAAAAGGAAATATTGTACTTTTGAGATGTGGACAGAGTTTGACAGGGAATCTAACAACATGAACAGAAAGTGATAAATAGAGAATGAAAAGGAAGACTACGGGGCAGAATGGCCTGACTCAGGCGCTATGGTGCCAGTGTGTATCCATTATCCCCACGGTGGGAATGTCATCTCTTTTAACGCCGGCCCAATAAAACCACAGGCTAGCCCAGACAGCCATAAAGAGGTTCTGATTTTAGTAGCGGGTAACAAAAAAGGAGTGGGGAATTTAACAAGTGTAATAATCAGCTTCAATGGTACGAATCAATGCCTTCTCATTTGGCTGTTTTATCACTGTGAACAGTCAGTATGGATTTGGCTGTTTTATCACTGTGAACAGTCAGTATGGATTTGGCTGTTTTATCACTGTGAACAGTCAGTATGGATTTGGCTGTTTTATCACTGTGAACAGTCAGTATGGATTTGGCTGTTTTATCACTGTGAACAGTCAGTATGGATTTGGCTGTTTTACCACTGTGAACAGTCAGAATGGATTTGGCTGTTTTATCACTGTGAACAGTCAGTATGGATTTGGCTGTTTTATCACTGTGAACAGTCAGCATGATTTTGGCTGTTTTATCACTGTGAACAGTCAGTATGGATTTGGCTGTTTTATCACTGTGAACAGTCAGTATGGATTTGGCTGTTTTACCAATGTGAACAGTCAGAATGGATTTGGCTGTTTTACCACTGTGAACAGTCAGTATGGATTTGGCTGTTTTACCAATGTGAACAGTCAGTATGGATTTGGCTGTTTTACCACAGTGAACAGTCAGTATGGATTTGGCTGTTTTATCACTGTGAACAGTCAGTATGGATTTGGCTGTTTTACCAATGTGAACAGTCAGAATGGATTTGGCTGTTTTACCACTGTGAGTGTGCACATATTTAATTCAAGCTTGGCCCCGGAGCGGGGGGTGAGTAGTGTGTGTGTGCGTGTGTGCTCATGCTTTGGTGTGTGTGTGTCGTGGTGGGTGATGTCGTGTGGGAGGGCATGGGGATGCGTCTCAGGGGAGCTAATAGGAATGGGGGCGGGGTGTAAGTCGAGGTCAATTAGCGACAAACTGCAGCGGCAGACAGTTTTCTCCCAGGCTGTCACGCAAGGCAAGGAGCCAGGGAGCACATCTGGAGGGGGCAGTGTTCCGTTAGAGGGCTCTCAGGGTGTGCAGGACTCTCTACCGTTAAACATTGTCACAAGACACTGCTGCTGCTTCGTTGTCTCAATGTGCTCCGAGGCAGGCCACAGTATAGGCCTCATTACACTCCTATTAGACTTCTCCCAAGCAGAACGCCATATACTCCAGGGCTTTCTTTGGGTGCTAGAACCAATTCACTCTGTGTCGTTGGTTATTCATATAATGCATGCTTGTGAAAGGGAGCGCAATGTTTGAAAAAGGCATATTGAAATTTGCATTCGTTCCTATTTACTGTGTTTTCACTTTGGAAAGTAAACAGAAAAGCGGCAGTGGCAAACCACAGAGTGTACAGTGTTGTGCATAAACACACAGGACCCATTGGGACATGGAGTGAAACAGTAAACAAGCTAACAAGCGTAAAACTCTACCACATGTCATCTAGCACATTCTTAACATTGAGTCCCTTGATCTAATTGGGGCTCGAGCAAAGCCTTTTGCTTAGCTGGATGCTGGAATTCCTTCCTTCCTCTTGTCACGAAGGACAGCCCATGAGGCGCCAATCTACATCAGTGCAATGACAAAGGGAGAGGACGCTGTTTAGATGCTAACACAGATTGACATTATTATTATTACCTTGTTCTAATACAGTACCAGACTACACATGTTGTTTGTTTATTAACGTCACGTGTCTTGTGTCATTTTGTAATTTGGGGGAAATATCCCTTTAACAGATCAGTGATGACTTGTTTTTAGACAGGGCCCATCACATACACAGGTATACTCTCAGGTTTAGGTACAAAGTGGGGACATCTACAGGCCATGCCCTGCTGAAGGCGAGAGGATCACAGTGCCCCAAAATACACTACATGACCAAAAGTATGTGGACACCTGCTTGTCGAACATCTCATTCCAAAATCATGGGCATTAATATGGAGTTGGTCCCCCCTTTGCCGCTATAACAGCCTCCACCACAAGAGCATTAGTGAGGTCGGGCACTGATGTTGGGCGATTAGGGCTGGCTCGCAGTCGGCATTCCAATTCATGACAAAGGTGTTCGATGGGTGTTGAGGTCAGGGCTCTGTGCAGGACAGTCAAGTTCTTCCACACCGATCTCGACAAAACATTTCTGTATGTACCTCGCTTTTTGCATGGGGGCATTGTCATTCTGAAACAGGAAAGGGCCATCTCCAAACTGTTGCCACAAAGTTGGAAGCACAGAACCATCTAGAATGTAATTGTATTCTGTAGCATTAAGAATTCCCTTTACTGGAACTAAGGGGCCTAGCCCGAACTATGAAAAACAGCCCCAAACCATTATTCCTCCACCACCAAACTTTACAGTTGGCACTATGCATTGGGGCAGGTAGCGTTCTACTGGCATCTGCCAAACCCAGATTCGTCCGCCGGACTGCCAGATGGTGAAGCGTGATTCATCACTCCAGAGAACGCGTTTCCACTGCTTCATAGTCCAATGGCGACGCTTGGCATTGCGCATGGTGACCTTAGGCTTGTGTGTCGCTGCTCGGCCATGGAAAACCATTTCATGAAGCTCCCGATGAACAGTTATTGTGCTGACGTTGCTTCCAGAGGCAGTTTGGAACTCGGTAGCAAGTGTTGCAACCGAGGACAGACGATTTTTACGCACTACACGCTTCAGCACTCAGCGGTCCCGTTCTGTGAGCTTGTGTGGCCTACCACTTCGCGGCTGAGCCATTGTTGCTCCTAGACTTTTCCACTTCACAATAACAGCACTTACAGTTGACCGGGGCAGCTCTAGCCGAACTGACCTGTTGGAAAGCTGGCATCCTATGACGGTGCCACGTTGAAAGTCTCTGAGCTCTTCAGTAAGACCAATGTTTGTCTATGGAGATTGCATGGCGGTGTGCTGGATTTTATACACCTGTCAGCAACGGGTGTGGCTGAAATAGCTGAATCCACTCATTTGAAGGGGTGTCCACATACTTTTGTATGTCTGACTTCCTGATCCTGTTTTCAATTAAAATACTCAGTGGAGTGCGTCAGGAGCAGATGGGTGACCACTTTGATGGAGAGTAGTGCTCCTCTTAGACAACAGACTGATACATACACAAACACACAACCACACACACACACACACACACACACACACACACACACACACACTGTTGTTTTCATGAATATAAAGGACTATTTAACACTAGAAAGTGTCAGACTATCTTAAAGATGGTTGAATGGGTTTATGTTCCCATAATGTAATTACATGACTTTGTAACATACAGTGCCTTGCAAAAGTATTCATCCCCCTTGGCGTTTTTCCTATTTTGTTGCATTACAACCTGTAATTTAAATGGATTTTTATTTCATGTAATGGACATACACAAAATAGTCCAAATTGGTGAAGTGAAATGTTAAAAAATAAATCTAAAAAATAAATAACGGAAAAGTGGTGCGTGCATATGTATTCACCCCCTTTGCTATGAAGCCCCTAAATAAGATCTGGTGCAACCAATTACCTTCAGAAGTCACATAATTAGTTAAATAAAGTCCACCTGTGTGCAATCTAAGTGTCACATGATCTGTCACATGATCTCAGTATATATACACCTGTTCTGAATGGCCCCAGAGTCTGCAACAGCACTAAGCAAGGGGCACCACCAAGCAAGCAGCACCATGAAGACCAAAGAGCTCTCCAAACAGGTCAGGGACAAAGTTGTGAGAAGTACAGATCAGGGTTGGGTTCTAAAAAAATATCCGAAACTTTGAACATCCCACGGAGCACCATTAAATCCATTATTAAAAAATTGAAAGAATATGGCACCACAACAAACCTGCCAAGAGAGGGCCGCCCACCAAAACTCACGGACCAGGCAAGGAGGGCATTAATCAGAGTGGCAACAAAGAGACCAAAGATAACCCTGAAGGAGCTGCAAAGGTCCACAGCGGAGATTGGAGTATCTGTCCATAGGACCACTTTAAGCCATACACTCCACAGAGCTGGGCTTTACGGAAGAGTGGCCAGAAAAAAGCCATTGCTTAAAGAAAAGAATAAGCATACACGTTTGGTGTTCGCCAAAAGGCATGTGGGAGACTCCCCAAACATGGAAGAAGGTACTCTGGTCAGATGAGACTAAAATTGAGCTTTTTGGCCATCAAGGAAAACACTATGTCTGTTGCAAACCCAACACCTCTCATCACCCCAGGAACACCATTCCCACAGTGAAGCATGGTGGTGGCAGCATCATGCTGTGGGGATGTTTTTCATCGGGAAACTGGTCAGAATTGAGGGAATGATGGATGGCGCTAAATACAGGGAAATACTTGAGGGAAACCTGTTTCAGTCTTCCAGAGATTTGAGACTGGGACGGAGGTTCACCTTCCAGCAGGACAATGACCCTAAGCATACTGCTAAAGCAACACTTGAGTGGTTTATGGGGAAACATTTAAATGTCTTGGAATGGCCTAGTCAAAGCCCAGACCTCAATCCAATTGAGAATATGTGGTATGACATATTTTCCAATAACCGAAAGGTCGCTGGTTCTAATCCCCGAGCCGACTAGGTGAAAAATGTGTTGATGTGCCCTTGAGCAAGGCACTTAACCCTAATTGCTCCTGTAAATCGCTCTGGATAAGAGCGTCTGCTAAATGACTAATTTATTTATTATTTGCATGATATTGTGATGAGATCATACTTGAGCATCACAGTATGTTTGGAATCTCAGCAATGAGTATACCTG
This sequence comes from Coregonus lavaretus, assembly GCF_964263955.1. NCBI lineage: Eukaryota > Metazoa > Chordata > Actinopteri > Salmoniformes > Salmonidae > Coregonus > Coregonus lavaretus. The sequence goes on from NC_140018.1 coordinate 7,381,879, forward strand.
TTATGTCACGGTTTCGGCCGAGGCTGCCTCTCTCCCTTGTTCGGGCAGGCTTCGGCGTTCGTCGTCTCCAGAATTCTAGCTGCCACCGCTATATGTTTCATGTTCGTTTGCTTTTGTCTGTTTGTTTCCACACCTGTTTCTGTTTTGACGTAATTAGTGTCCTATAAGTTTCTCGTTGTGTTTGTCTAGTGTTGTGTGTGATTGTTTCCGTCAGTATTGTGTTTTGCTCGGTTGAGCGTATTTCTCCACTGTGCTGGAGCTTATTTGCACCTGTGTGTGCACCGTTACATTTTGTCGCACCTGTTAGTGCGCAATTACCTTTCGCCTTCGTGCGTGTTTTTGCTGTCGGGCTTAGTTGTCCTGTTGCCTGTGTTGGGCCAGTAATACAGCCTTTGGAACATTCAGTCTGCGTCCTGCGTTTGATTCCTACATTACACCTACAACACGCCCTGACAGAATCACACACCTTCAATGGAATCAGCAGGAGCCGAAGCAGCCCAGACGAGACTGGAAGCCCAGGTTCGGGACCAGCAAGAGCAGCTCCTGCAGATGGGGACCGCCCTGCAGGAGGTGATTACCACACTCCGAGGCTGGGGTTCGCCTCCACCGCCGCCCGCCCTGCCAGCACCATCGGCCAGCCCGCCCATTCCAGCGCCGGAACCTCGAGGAGTCCGACTATCTCTCCCGAGGGCCTACGACGGGACCGCGGCTGGGTGTCAGGGATTCCTGCTCCAGGTAGAGCTATACCTGGCCACAGTGCACCCGGCACCTTCAGGGCATGAGAGCGTGTCCGCCCTGATCTCCTGCCTGGCCGGAAAAGCGTTGGAGTGGGCCAACGCGGAGTGGAGGAAGATCGACGCCACGACGATTACGTACACCGAGTTCTCCCGCCGCTTCAGGGCGGTGTTTGACCATCCCCCGGAGGGGAAAGCGGCGGGGGAGCGTCTGGTCTTCCTCCGGCAGGGGAGGAGAAGTGCCCAGGAATTCGCGCTCGAATTCCGTACTCTAGCGGCAGATGCAGGGTGGAATGATCGGGCCCTCATCGATCTATACCGATGTAGCCTACGAGAGGACGTCCGTCGGGAGCTGGCTTGTAGGGACACCAGCCTCACTTTCGACCAGCTGGTTGATATGTCCATCAGGCTGGATACCCTGCTGGCTACCCGCGGACGTCCTGCGGAGGGTCCGTCCATTCCACCCTCCAGCGCCTCCGAGCCGTGTCCTATGGAGCTCGGGGGCGCTGGCGCAAGAGAGAGGAGGAGTCGGCAGGCTAGGGGGTCCATCCACTGCACCAACTGTGGTCGGGGAGGACACACCGCGGCTAGGTGCTGGGGATGGCCTCCTAGGGGAGATGACGACAGGTCCCGCACTGGGGATTCCCTCCAGGTGAGTAGGCGCCCCACTCACCCAGAGCTCACTGTTGCCCATTTTTGTATGCCTGTACGTTTTCCACAGGTAGCACCTCATTCCCAGCATAAGGCGCTGGTAGATTCAGGCGCGGCTGGGAATTTTATTGATAAAAAGTTTTGTTTAGCGTTAGGGATTCCCCTCATTCCTGTTGATGTTCCTTTTCCCGTTCACGCCCTAGATAGTCGTCCGTTGGGTACGGGCTTAATCAGGGAGGTCACGGCGCCACTTAGGATGTGTGCGCAGGGGGATCATCAGGAGATGATTCAGCTGTTCCTGATTGACTCTCCTGCGTATCCGGTGGTGCTGGGCATGCCCTGGTTGAGTACCCATAACCCAGCGATTTCGTGGCAGGAGAGGGCTCTGATGGAGTGGTCTGCTCAGTGTGTGGGTAGATGTTTGGGCGTTTCCGTAGGGGCTACCTCGGTGGAGAGTCCAAACCAGGTGCCCGCATTGCACGTTCCACCTGAGTATGGGGATTTGGCTATTGCGTTTAGTAAGGCGAGGGCGACGCGGTTGCCACCCCATAGGCAGGGGGATTGTGCGATAAACCTCCAGGCAGGAGCTGCGCTCCCACGGAGCCATGTGTATCCTCTGTCTCAGGAGGAGAAGAAAGCTATGGAGATTTACATAGACGAATCGCTGAGACAAGGATACATACGGCCGTCCACTTCCCCCGCGTCCTCGAGTTTCTTTTTTGTGAAGAAAAAGGATGGTGGTTTGCGTCCGTGCATCGATTACCGTGGTCTCAATCAGATTACGGTGAAGTATAGTTATCCACTCCCGCTGATTGCGACCATGACTGAGTCGTTGCATGGGGCGCGTTTCTTCACGAAATTAGATCTCAGGAGCGCGTACAACTTGGTGCGCATCAGGGAGGGTGATGAATGGAAAACAGCCTTTAGTACCACCTCGGGCCATTACGAGTATCTGGTCATGCCATACGGGTTGATGAACGCTCCGTCAGTTTTCCAATCATTTGTGGATGAGATCTTCAGGGACATGCAGGGGCAGGGGGTGGTGGTGTACATTGATGACATTCTCGTGTACTCACCTACCCGTGTCGAGCATGTGGCCCTGGTGCGCAGGGTGTTGCGGAGGCTGGTGGAGCACGACCTGTATGTGAAGGCAGAGAAGTGTCTGTTTTTCCAGGAGTCGGTCTCCTTTTTGGGTTATCAGTTGTCTGCGTCAGGGGTGAAGATGGAGGTAGACCGGGTGTCGGCCGTGCGTAATTGGCAAACACCAACCACTGTGAAGGAGGTGCAGCAGTTTTTGGGGTTTGCAAATTACTACAGGAGGTTTATCCGGGGTTTTGGACAGGTGGCAGCTCCCATCACGTCTCTGTTGAAGGGGGGTCCGGTGCGTCTGCAGTGGTCGGCCGAGGCGGACAGGGCGTTTGGGAGGCTGAAGGACCTGTTTACCTCGGCCCCGGTGCTGGCGCATCCGGATCCCCCTTTGCCGTTCCAAGTAGAGGTGGACGCGTCGGAGGCCGGTTTAGGAGCCGTGCTTTCACAACGGTCTGGCGCGCCACCTAAACTCCGCCCCTGTGCTTTTTATTCTAAGAAGCTCAGTCCGGCGGAGCGGAACTATGACGTAGGGGACAGGGAGCTGTTAGCCGTGGTACAGGCTCTAAAGGTGTGGAGGCACTGGCTTAAGGGGGCTCAACACCCTTTCCTCATTTTGACGGACCACCGTAACCTGGAGTACATCCGGGCGGCGAGGAGGCTGAACCCTCGCCAGGCAAGATGGAGTATGTTCTTGACCAGGTTTACTTTTAAGATCACGTACATCCCTGGGTCACAGAATGGCAAGGCAGATGCGCTGTCTCGGCGGTATGACGCGGAGGAGAGGTCCGTGGAGCCCACTCCCATACTGCCTGAGTCGTGTCTGGTGGCACCGGTAGTGTGGGAGGTCGATGCTGAACTCGAGCGGGCGTTACGCACCGACCCTAGTCCACCACAGTGCCCGGAGGGTCGGAAGTACGTTCCGCTCGAGGTTCGGGATCGATTGATCTATTGGGCTCACACGTCACCCTCCTCTGGACATCCGGGTATCGGCCGGACAGTGCACTGTCTTAGTGCCAAGTACTGGTGGCCCACGTTGGCAAGGGATGTGAGGGTTTATGTTTCCTCCTGCTCGGTGTGCGCCCAGTGTAAGGCGCCTAGACATCTACCTAGGGGTAAGTTGCTACCCCTGCCCGTTACACAACGGCCATGGTCCCACCTCTCAGTGGACTTTATAACAGACCTTCCCCTCTCCCAAGGGAATACTACCATCCTGGTCGTTGTGGACCGGTTCTCTAAGGCCTGTCGTTTGCTCCCCATGCCGGGTCTTCCTACGGCCCTGCAAACTGCCGAGGCACTGTTTACCCATGTGTTCCGGCACTACGGGGTACCTGAGGACATTGTGGCTGATCGGGGTCCCCAATTCACCTCCAGAGTCTGGAGAGCGTTTATGGAGCGGTTGGGGGTCTCGGTGAGCCTCACCTCGGGTTACCACCCGGAGAGCAATGGGCAGGTGGAACGCGTAAACCAGGATGTGGGTAGGTTTCTCAGAACATACTGCCAGGACCGGCCGGAGGAGTGGTCAAGGTACGTTCCCTGGGCCGAGATGGCCCAGAATTCCCTACGCCATTCCTCCACTAACCTAACTCCATTTCAATGTGTGTTAGGTTACCAGCCGGTTCTGGCACCCTGGCAGCAGAGCCAGATCGAGGCTCCTGCGGTGGATGAGTGGGCGCGGCGCTCGGAGGAGACTTGGAACGCTGCACACGTCCACCTGCAGCGGGCCCTCCGACGTCAGAAGGCGAGCGCTGATCTCCACCGCAGTGAGGCACCGGTGTACGCACCTGGTGATCGAGTCTGGCTCTCTACCAGAAACCTGCCCCTCCGCCTGCCCTGTCGGAAACTGGGTCGGCGGTTTGTAGGGCCATTTAAAGTCCTGAGAAGGTTGAACGAGGTATGTTATAGATTACAGCTACCTGTGGAGTATAAGTGTATTAACCCCTCGTTCCATGTGTCCCTTCTCAGGCCGGTGGTAGCGGGCCACTCCAAGAAGATGAGATCTTGGAGACTCCTCCGCCCCCGTTGGACATCGAGGGGGCACCGGCGTACTCCGTGAGATCCATCTTGGATTCGAGACGTCGGATGGGGGGTCTCCAGTATCTAGTGGAGTGGGAGGGGTACGTTCCGGAGGAGCGGTGCTGGGTGCCGAGGAGAGACGTGTTGGACCCGTCGCTCCTGACGGAGTTCCATCGGAGGCATCCGACGCGCCCTGCTCCGCGTCCTCCTGGTCGTCCCCGAGGCCGGAGTCGGCGCACGTCTGGAGCCGCGCGTCAAGGGGGGGGGTACTGTCACGGTTTCGGCCGAGGCTGCCTCTCTCCCTTGTTCGGGCAGGCTTCGGCGTTCGTCGTCTCCGGAATTCTAGCTGCCACCGCTATATGTTTCATGTTCGTTTGCTTTTGTCTGTTTGTTTCCACACCTGTTTCTGTTTTGACGTAATTAGTGTCCTATAAGTTTCTCGTTGTGTTTGTCTAGTGTTGTGTGTGATTGTTTCCGTCAGTATTGTGTTTTGCTCGGTTGAGCGTATTTCTCCACTGTGCTGGAGCTTATTTGCACCTGTGTGTGCACCGTTACATTTTGTCGCACCTGTTAGTGCGCAATTACCTTTCGCCTTCGTGCGTGTTTTTGCTGTCGGGCTTAGTTGTCCTGTTGCCTGTGTTGGGCCAGTAATACAGCCTTTGGAACATTCAGTCTGCGTCCTGCGTTTGATTCCTACATTACACCTACAACACGCCCTGACATGTTATTTGATTTAGCTATAGTTATATAGTTTAATTCAAAAGCTATTTACGTGGTATGAACCTATGACATTACCAAATCTCTCCCAATAAACATCCACTTGCAAGATGACTGGGCTGAATGGGGGTCAAAGGTAGCTACAGTACTGTACTACAAACAGGGTTCAATGACTGGGTTCTGTCATGAGCCTCTCACTCCACCGGGTTACCACCTTAATTTTCTTCCACTCTGCTCACCACTCTCTCTACTCAGCCTAACTAGCTCCACCTGTCCCTGCTCTGCTCTGCTCTAATTACTCTGCCAGCTGCGCTGCATTACCCACTACCTCTCCCAGTATTTAAGGCCCTGTCTTTCAGCTCTCCGGTGTCAGATCGTCTGCAAAGCTCACACCCGGAACCTGTTTGCTCGCGCTTCTGGCTCACCCTGGTTTTGTGACCCCGGACCTGCCTGATTTTTGGATACTCTTCTGCCCCAGGAGATCCAGGCCTGCTTCTGCCATTACGACTCCTGACTACTCTTCAATCCCGGTAACTCTGACCAGCCTTCTGCCTTGCTACTACGTATTTTGGATTTCCCTTGAACTGTACTGCTGCCTTGTTTCATTCCGCCCTGTTGTGTCTGTGTCTCCCCCCCCCAGGACTTCTGGACCACCCACCACCGGCTTCATAGGACGCATCGCTGCCACTGGGGGGGGCACAGACCCAGCACATTGGACGGGATCCCTGTTACCCCTGGAGCCTTCATTCACTCCCTACTTCCCTTTTCCCTTAAGTTTTAATAAACTTTCTGGTGTGACGCAATTGTGGTCCTCTGGTCGTCTGTCTGAACCGTGACAGTACGATCTGACCATTATGGACTCAGCGCACACTTTCCCCGACATGGAAACCGATGAGCATGAGCAGCAGTTCCAGCAGCAGCAACAACAACTCGCCATGATCATTCAACTCCTCACCAACCTTACCCCAGCCAGTCTGCCCACCAGCCCTGCCCCCGAGTTACCTGCCCCGGTCATTGCAGCCGCTGCTCCGGAACCCAAGATTGGAAACCCCGAGCGGTTCAACGGCGATTCAACCCAGGTCCGGCCATTCCTGACTAGCTGCCGACTTCAGTTCTCCTTGCAGCCAAGGACCTTCGCCACGGAGGGGGCTAAAGTTGGGTATGCCATCACTCACCTGACGGGCCGAGCTCGACTCTGGGGAACAGCAGAGTTCGAACGTCAAACCCCCGCATGTGCAACCTTCGACCTGTTTGCTGAGGAGATGCTGAAGGTGTTTGACCTGGATTCACCAACCGCAGAGGCGTCTCGTGAACTGTTCAGTATTCGACAAGGCAGACGTACAGTCGCAGACCATTCCATCGACTTCCGAACCCTGGCTAGACGAAGTTCTTGGAACACACCATCGTTGGTGGACGCGTTCTTCCATAGTTTGGCTGACTATATCAAGGACGAGTTGGTCTCCCATGAACTGCCTTCCACTCTTGATGAAGCCATCGCACTGACTGTCAGGATCGACAGAAGGATACAGACCCGTCGTCGTGAGAGGGGGCGCCAAGGTCCACCTACTACCGGCATTCGGAGAGATCCGACTGGGCTCCTGTCATCTACTGCCACTCACCCAGGTCAGCTTGATCAGTCTGAGCCTATGGAGATTGGGCGAGCCTCTCTCACTCCTGCAGAGCGCCAGCGCCGCTTCACCTCAAACCTCTGCCTCTATTGTGGAGGTGATGGACATCGTGTGGTAACCTGCCCTTTAAAGGGCCGAAGCTCACCGGGCATAGGGGGAGTCCGGTTGAGTTCAATGACCATCCAGTCCTCCGACCGCAAACCCCTGCTGCAAGTTCACCTCCGCCTCTCTGACTCAACTCACACCCTGGCTGCTCTGGTGGATTCTGGCGCCGAAGCCAACATAATGGACATCAAGCTGGCACGCCAACTGGGACTGGAGAACCTCCGTTTGACACCTCCTATTCCTGCCCGGGCACTGGACGGACACTTACTCGGATCGGTCACTCATGTCACGGCCCCGGTCTCGATGGGTCTGTCCGGAAACCATCAAGAAACTATCCAGTTTCACCTGCTCCCCTCTCCAGGCCAACCCCTCATCCTGGGTTACCCATGGCTCCGCCGGCACAACCCTCAGCTCGACTGGGTGACCGGGGTGATCAGGGAGTGGGGAGAGGACTGCCACCGAACCTGCCTGCTTGCTGCCGCACTACCCCCTCGGCCAGTACCTACTAACTCCGCTCCTGACCTCTCCAATGTCCCAGAATGCTACCATGGTCTCAGAGAGGTGTTTAACAAAGCAAGAGCCACATCTCTGCCCCCTCACCGACCGTACGACTGTGCCATCGACCTCCTCCCTGGAACAGCCCCTCCAAAGGGTCGTCTTTATTCGTTGTCTGCTCCTGAAAGAAAGTCCATGGAGGACTACATCAATGGCTCTCTGTCCGCAGGATTAATCCGTTCATCTTCATCTCCTGCTGGTGCTGGCTTCTTCTTTGTGGGGAAGAAGGACGGATCTCTTCGCCCCTGCATCGACTACAGGGGACTCAACGACATCACAGTGAAAAACCGTTACCCTCTGCCTCTGCTCACCTCTGCTTTTGAGTTGCTCCAGGGAGCCACTGTTTTTACCAAGTTGGATCTCAGAAACGCTTACCACCTAGTGCGGATCCGGGAGGGAGATGAATGGAAAACCGCATTCAATACACCAACAGGCCACTACGAGTATCTGGTTATGCCTTTTGGCCTCACCAATGCTCCTGCTGTGTTCCAGGCTCTAGTGAATGATGTACTGCGGGACATGTTAAACAAGTTTGTCTTCGTTTACCTGGATGACATCTTAATCTACTCCAGAAACCTGTCTGAACACACCCGCCATGTCCAGCAAGTCCTTCATCGTCTTCTGGAGAATTCCCTCTACGCCAAGGCAGAGAAATGTGAGTTTCACGTCAAGACAGTGGCCTTCCTGGGGTACATAGTGGCAGAGGGAAGTATCCAAATGGATCCTGCCAAAGTATCAGCAGTCACTTCATGGCCAGTTCCGGAGAACAGAAAGAAGCTGCAACAGTTTCTGGGGTTTGCTAACTTCTATAGAAAGTTTATCCGGAACTACAGTACCGTTGCTGCCCCTCTCACTGCTCTAACCAGCACCAAGCAACCCTTCACCTGGACCCCAGCAGCCGACAAAGCCTTCAGTACCCTCAAGGTGAGGTTCACCTCCGCTCCCATCCTCCAGATGCCTGATGTGGACCGGCAATTCATTGTGGAGGTGGACGCCTCGGATGTGGGAGTTGGTGCTGTGATTTCTCAGTGGGCTGCGGAGGATAGGAAGCTCCATCCCTGTGCCTTTTTCTCACGTCGGTTGTCCCCCTCTGAGTGCAATTACGACATAGGGAACCGTGAGCTGCTGGCTGTGAAGCTTGCCTTGGAGGAGTGGCGTCACTGGCTGGAGGGGTCCACCATTCCATTTCTCGTTTGGACCGATCATAAGAACTTGGAGTACATCCGCACGGCCAAACGGTTGAACTCCAGGCAGTCCCGCTGGGCCCTGTTCTTCACCAGGTTTAATTTCACTCTGTCATACCGGCCTGGATCACGCAACACCAAGCCAGACGCCCTCTCCCGTCAATTCCAGAAGGATGACACCCCCTCCAAGGACCCTGTGTCGATTCTGCCAAGTCCCTGCATCGTTGCAGCTCTGACCTGGGCTGTTGAGGAACAGGTGCTGGAGGCTCTCCGTAACCAGCCAGGTCCCAGCACTTGCCCAGCTGACCGCCTTTTTGTCCCCGAAGACCTGAGGTCCCAGGTCGTTCAGTGGGGACATGACTCCCGCCTAGCTTGTCACCCTGGCTCCACCCGCACTTACAACCTGCTCGCCCAGAGGTTCTGGTGGCCCTCTCTGAGGAAGGATGTACGGGAATTCGTCCAAGCCTGCCCCATCTGCAACCAACACAAGTCGTCCTGCCAGCCCCCAGCCGGATTGCTGCAGCCCCTGCCTGTGCCCAGACGTCCCTGGTCTCACATCGCCCTTGACTTTGTCACGGGGCTGCCCCCTTCAAGTGGCATGACCGTCATTCTCACCATAGTTGACCGTTTCAGCAAGATGGCACACTTCATTCCCCTCCCCAAGCTCCCAACCGCCAAGGAGACCGCCCAGGTGGTCCTGGAACACGTCTTCCGGATCCACGGACTGCCAAAGGATGTAGTTTCTGACCGTGGTCCACAATTCTCCTCCGCTTTTTGGAAGGAGTTCTGTCACCTGCTGGGAGCCACAGTCAGTCTGACTTCCGGATTCCATCCCCAATCCAATGGGCAGTCAGAGCGGGCTAATCAGGAGCTCGAGAAGGCACTGCGATGCATGACTTCACGCAACCCCCACTCCTGGTCGCAGCAATTGACATGGGTGGAGTACGCACACAATTCTCTGACCTGCTCTGCCATCGGTATGTCCCCTTTCCAATGTGTTTATGGATACCAGCCTCCTCTATTTGCCAGCCAGGAAGAGGAGGTTACTTGCCCATCTGCACTTGCTTTTGCCCGTCGATGTCGCCGCACCTGGTCACAAGCCCGAGCCACACTCCTCAGATCCGTTGCCAGCTACACTACCGGGGCCAACCGTCGGAGAATTCCTGCTCCCACCTACCATGTTGGTCAAAGGGTGTGGTTGTCATCGAAGAACCTGCCACTCAGGGTGGAGTCGCAGAAGCTGGCACCTCGGTTCATTGGCCCATTCCCTATCATAAGAGTGATTAGCCCAACTGCTGTCCGGCTCCAACTGCCTAATTCCCTGAGGGTGCACCCCACTTTCCATGTGTCTAAGATTAAGCCCATCCATGAGAGTCCGCTGGTCCCTGCTGCGCCTTGTCCTCCTCCTCCACGGCTCGTCGATGGTGGTCTGGTTTACACCGTCCGCCGCCTGCTTCGGTCCAGACGGAGGGGTAGGGGTCTCCAGTACCTCATTGACTGGGAGGGCTATGGACCTGAGGAAAGGACCTGGGTGCCAGCTAGTCGGATTGTGGATAGGACTCTCATCACCGCTTTCCACCAACGGCATCCTGATCAACCTGCAATCCGTAGGGGCCGCCCCAGAGGGGTCCCTAACCGTCCTGCCCGCTCGGCTTCCTGTCCTGTGCCTGATCCTGTCTCGGGACCTGTCCCATCTCCCGACCACGGCCCTCCGGCTTCCTCCGAGGATGAGGACGTTCACTCGGACCGTTCGGAGGAGTTCTAGCCCTCCTCCGGCTCCCCTCCTCCCGCCCGGCGTGGTGTTGCTCTTGGGACTTCTGGGGCCGTCCCTTGGGGGGGAGGTTCTGTCATGAGCCTCTCACTCCACCGGGTTACCACCTTAATTTTCTTCCACTCTGCTCACCACTCTCTCTACTCAGCCTAACTAGCTCCACCTGTCCCTGCTCTGCTCTGCTCTAATTACTCTGCCAGCTGCGCTGCATTACCCACTACCTCTCCCAGTATTTAAGGCCCTGTCTTTCAGCTCTCCGGTGTCAGATCGTCTGCAAAGCTCACACCCGGAACCTGTTTGCTCGCGCTTCTGGCTCACCCTGGTTTTGTGACCCCGGACCTGCCTGATTTTTGGATACTCTTCTGCCCCAGGAGATCCAGGCCTGCTTCTGCCATTACGACTCCTGACTACTCTTCAATCCCGGTAACTCTGACCAGCCTTCTGCCTTGCTACTACGTATTTTGGATTTCCCTTGAACTGTACTGCTGCCTTGTTTCATTCCGCCCTGTTGTGTCTGTGTCTCCCCCCCCCCAGGACTTCTGGACCACCCACCACCGGCTTCATAGGACGCATCGCTGCCACTGGGGGGGGCACAGACCCAGCACATTGGACGGGATCCCTGTTACCCCTGGAGCCTTCATTCACTCCCTACTTCCCTTTTCCCTTAAGTTTTAATAAACTTTCTGGTGTGACGCAATTGTGGTCCTCTGGTCGTCTGTCTGAACCGTGACAGGTTCAGTGACTATGTGGGATGGGAAGAGGCGAGATATGCATGACGATGATGATGCAAATACAGTTGAAGTCGGAAGTTTACATACACTTAGGTTGGAGTCATTCAAACTCATTTTTCAACCATTCCAAAATTTCTTGTTAACAAACTATAGTTTTGGCAAGTTGGTTAGGACATCTACTTTGTGCATGACACAAGTAATTTTTCCAACAATTGTTTACAGACAGATTATTTCACTTATAATTCACTTTATCACAATTCCAGTGGGTCAGAAGTTTACATACACTAAGTTGACTGTGCCTTTAAACAGCTTGGAAAATTCCAGAAAATGGCTTTTGAAGCTTCTGATAGGCTGATTGACATCATTTGAGTCATTTGTAGGTGTACATGTGGATGTATTTCAAGGCCTACCTTCAAACTCAGTGCCTCTGCTTGACATCATGAGAAAATCAAAAGAAATCAGCCAAGACAAGGGAGCAATTTCCAAACGCCTGAAGGTACCACGTTCATCTGTACAAACAATAGTACACAACTATAAACAACATGGGACCACTCAGCCGTCATACCGCTCAGGAACGAGACACGTTCTGTCTCCTAGAGATGAATGTACTTTGGTGCAAAAGTGCAAATCAATCCCAGAACAACAGCAAAGGACCTTGTGTAGATGCTGGAGGAAACAGGTACAAAAGTATCTATATCCACAATAAAACGAGTCTTATATCGACATAAGACAGTGTAACTTCTGTCTTCAACTGTAGATATTCTATTAAAGATAAGCCGTTTCCAGCTACAATAGCCATTTACAACATTAACAATGTCTACGCTGTATTTCTGATCAATGTGATGTTATTTTAATGGAGAAGAAAATTGCTTTTCTTTTGAAAACAAGGACATTTCTAAGTGACCCCAAACTTTTGAACGGTAGTGTATTCCCTTTGTAGAACTGTAGTATTTATTATAGGTGTTAGTATTATATTTTCTTCGGCGCCATTACTGCCGGAGGGAATCATCATCAGCAGGATTAGTCTGTAGGACATACACTAGTCAGTGAGTCGCTCTGGATAAGACAATTTGTAAGTCGCTCTGTATAAGAGCGTCTGCTAAATGACGTAAATGTAAATGTAAATGTAATTAGCCAGCATTTTACTACTTTGTCCCCATCAATACACACTCAAACAAGGTACTATATCCACCAATCCCCCTCATGTCAATAGATCATGCTGACTAACCTACACACAATACCCAGCCCCAACAGACAGCAGTCAGTCACCCACACCATCCCCTCCTTATTAATAACTCTGCTTTTCTTCAATTTAGACTTCAAGCTTTGCATAAACAATAAACTAAGCCTCCATAATAAAGAGAACTACAGTAGAAGCCTACTTATAAACACACTAACTATGACAACAAGACACAGACCATGTTTATGTTATGCCTAGCTCCAGTATATTTATTTGTTCATCATGGAGTCATGGAAAGATTTAGCACAGGTGACTTACACTGGTTCCTGGTGCTGAGCTTGATGCCGCTGCAGCTGTTGATGGGATCGGACTCTGTAAATAGAGCACATAGGCCAGTCACGTTAGCCTCTGTGGTAGTTAGTTAGCTAGCTAACGTTAGATACAGTCTGGTAGGCTGCAGCAACACACTCAATTTGTGCAAATACATCCCAAAGTATTTCAGCAGATTTTGTGAGTTTTTGTGTGGTTTAATTCTTGTGAAAATACACACATTTTTGTGCGACATAATTCGTAGAAAAAAGAAAAAAAAAGTTGTGCGACATCATTCATAGAAAAATTTATTTTTGGGAGGCAAAGTTATTGGAGCAATGCATTTTGGGCAATGGTGTTCTACACTGCTTTTTTTTGTGTCACACATTTACTGTATTTATATAAAAATAAAAAAACATGTTAACAACCCAATATTGTTAATCAAACAGGTTGTCACCAAAATACTTATAATATTATAGTAGCCTTACGTTTATTATTGTTTTTTCTTAATGTCAATGCTGTTTTCTATGCTTGTTTTCACTTAATACTTTGCTATGAGTAAAGCTATATTTGTCTGTTTTTTTTGTGTCGTATCGATGAAGGTATTTGATTGGGGAATGGGGATACATTTTCATGATGGGAACTTAATTTATCAATAAATGTGGGGAAACAGAAAACCTGCAAAAAAATTATGTTGGGTTTAAATTCCCCTGGTGCAACTGGATGGTATTTGCAACTATAACGAGTCTGGACTATGATCAATTAAGCCATATCAATGCAGTTAAACAGGTTAATGTAAAATAATGAATTATGTTGGCTTACACTTATGGCACTTCCAAGGCCGTTTCATGATGATTATTACGGTCGTGTCAATCATGTTATATACTTAGGCTATTGTAACAAGGTATACGCCAGCATTGTAGGCCTACTGCCTCTGCCCAGAGGCCCACTAGGATTTCATGGCAACGGCCGTTAGAGTATGAGCCCTGGTTAGAGTCCCTGTTGCAGCTTTCACTTTCTTCCGCTACATTGGTGGAAGCCTTGGGATTAGGTCCAACTCACGTCTAGTTATGTGATCTAGTGGTGGGAAACATACCGTTTTTCAACATTGTGTTAGGCGTAATTACACTGATACATCTCGTGAACAATGGATAAGCAAGAATGGGCGTGACGAATAGAAGTAGTCACTACAGTTGTGATCAAGCCTAACATCAAAGTTGCCTGAAGCTGAATGGAAAGTGTTATGCCCTGACCAGTTATTCAGAAGAAAATGTAAAATGTAAAAAATTTAAAATGTAAAATGTAAAAAACTGTGACTGTCTAATTCACATAAGTTAATTTACCAGTGTGGACCCAAAACAAACACATTATACACATTTACAAACTACCTGTTTAAAGTGTTATTACAACCATGGTGTTATTTTGTTACTGAAGCTTACATATCAAATAACCTGACAATGATCCACAGAAAATGGGTAGACAAATAATGTAGATGTGTTATGCAGCAAAACACAACTACGTTTTTTTAGGATGCAAACCAGTAATATGAGTCACTGTTGATCCATCCTTTTCTGATCTAATAAGATGGATGTAGAATTTTCTACGGCCTAGAATCGAGGCCTTTCCCAGTCATGGATGAAGCTAGGCCCCTCTTGGTTCTCATTGGCGAAGAATGAACTCAAGTTAGGGGTTATATGTCAGACTCTCCTGTACCACTTTGCCCAACCTGTTATACCCCAGAGGTTGTAAATAAACCATTTTGAAGGTGATATAACTTGTATCATTATTTTAGGGCTGTGAAACCCATAGTCGAATGGCTTCAGACAGCAATTTCTCACTGGGAATTGCTGCTGACATTGAACATAGCTTAGGGTTAGGGTATTTAATTCATTTCAGACTCTCCTATGCCACTATACCTAACATCTTATACCCCATAGGTTGTAAATAAACCCTTTTTAAGGTGAATTTAACTTGTATCATTATTTTAGGGCTGTGAAACCCATTGCCGAATAGCTTGAGACTGAGCATTTCTCACCATTTATTTAAGGAGAGCAATTTCCTTTGTAACAGGTAGTGCCCATTTATTTACAGTAGTGTGTTGATTAATTATTGCTTTCTTCAGTGGAAATACAGATTGTGTATAAAAATGCTGAATATACCCAAAGCTAAATCAAGCAGAGATTTACGACTATTTAACCATGTTAATAATTACTGAAACATGCAAACTACAAACATTTAATCAGTTAAAGATAATAAATAAATGACAACAAGATACAAATATTTTATTAAAAAATAATTCATGCAAAAGTCAAGAGTTGGCTATAACATGAGTACAAACAAAGTTAGTGTGTGTATGTACAGTTTTAGAACACCTACTCATTCAAGGGTTTTTCTTTATTTTTACTATTTTCTACATTGTAGAATAATAGTGAAGACATCAAAACTATAAAATAACACATATGGAATCATGTAGTAACTACAAAAGTGTTAAACAAATCTAAATATATTTTATATTTAAGATTCTTCAAATAGCCACCCTTTGCCTTGATGACAGCTTTGCACGCTCTTGGCATTCTCTCAACCAGCTTCAAGAGGTAGTCACCTGGAATGCATTTCAATTAACAGGTGTGCCTTCTTAAAAGTTAATTTGTGGAATTTCTTCCCTTCTTAATGCCTTTGAGCCAATCAGTTGTGTTGTGACAAGGTAGGGTTGGTATACAGAAGATAGCCCTATTCGGTAAAAGACCAAGTCCAAGTGACTACCTCATGAAGATGGTTGAGAGAATGCCAAGAGTGTGCAAAGCTGTCATCAAGGCGAAGGGTGGCTACTTTGAAGAATCTCAAATATAAAATATATTTTGATTTGTTTAACACTTTTTTTGGTTACTACATGATTCCATTTGTGTTATTACATAGTTTTGATGTCTTCACTATAATTCTACAATGTAGAAATAGTAAAAATAAAGAAAAACCCTTGAATGAGTAGGTGTGTCCAAACTTTTGACTGGTACTGTATGTCAATGCAACAGGTCAAAACGATAAGATTACAAGAGAGGGGCTCTGGGATTGTTTCCTTTAGAAGGTGCCTATTCCGCTTACCGGGACACCGTATCATCTGATGTGTGTGAAGTATAATTCTATATAGACATGGTTTTATCAAGACTTCCTGCCCAAGATGCAGTAAACTCAATTAAGATTAAGAATTTTTAGGACTGATTAAGATGTGCAAACTAAGTACATATTCATTTTCTTTCTTCCAGGACTGATGGAATGTCCGCTATCAAGTAAAAAAAAAAAAAAGTGTTTGCCAATGATTCTATATCTCACCCTTTCAAAAGGCTTCCTGAGGCAGGTACCAGGATTCGACTGTTAAGGGAGCTCCAAAATGAAGTAAGGCCTGGCCATTTTGTTTGTTTTACTCTACGTTTTACCACACACGCCAGCACCCACACACAACCCACCTGTTATTGAATATTTGTTAATGATGTTAACACTGATTTATTGTGTGGGGTCTTTTTATTTTTTATTTGAGTCGGTTTTTCACGGGTTAGAAAGGATGCACCTTAAAGGGCACACAAAAGACATTTTCTGAACTATCTGTTGTCCGAGTTTTGGTTGCACACATGTAAATTCTCTTGATAAGAAATGTACTGAAAAACCCAATGTAAACCTGGTACACAAAATGTTTGGAATGTTTGAAATATCTTTAAATAATGTCTGAGGTACAGGGAAAGAAAAGGGAAAGAAACACTCACTTAATGGGGTGCAATGACCTTTGACCTCTGTTCTGACTTTCTGGAGGCCTGATCACCCTCACTAGAAAGGCTCGAGACATTGGGTGAGATTGAAATGTAATATGTAAACACTGATAATTGGGAAGAAGTTTATAATTTATCAATAGTCCTATGTGTGATTCGGACCATGAGAAGGAGAGAGAGAGAGTGCTGCCCCTGAATGAGGGACACCTGTCTCTAATCTATTTTCCTATTCCTTGAATTACCTTATGGGATACAATTAAGTTAAAATGGAGTTATCAAGGGTTGTAATTTTGATTTAACTGGCAGTGTTGTTGTTGTTGTTTTTTTACGTATGAATCATGTGTCAAAAGGGAAGAAGAGTTGTGTTTTGTTTTTGTCTTGCTTCTGTTTTGTTTTTGTCTTGCTTCAATACAAATCTCACCAGATTGGGTCTGCTTCCTCCCTAAGGATTAGCCATCTAGCTCCCTGACCCTGTAATTCTGCGGTGAGATCGCCAAGATGATAGAGGAGTATAAGCCAATTTGGAGACAAAAAATGGTTTCAACTGTGTGTTGTTATTTTCTTTGACATTTGTCTTAGAAATCTGTATTAAGAATATTGGTAGTAGTAATAATTTGTCATACAGTGAATAATTTGTCTGGATTTCCTGAATCAGAAATGCCCCAAACTAAACTGTTGGTCTGGTCTGTTCTCTCTCCCGATGTTATGGCGAAGGTGACCACAGATGGTATCTAGATGCATGGAAGGGATAATTTGACCAAGAACAGTGTAAGCCTCACCCCCTCTAACCGGCTGAAGTAATGGTGACAATGGCTTCACTATGGTCCTTGACCACTTCCACCGTTGAGACCTGAGTCCGAGCCAGCAACCTGTACACAGCATCCAGTCGAAGCTATCAACTGCCTTTTCTCTCATGCCTTTCCCCTTTGAACATGTGCCATTGGGAGGATGAAATGAAACACTATCTGAAGAAGAAAATGAAGAAACGCCAGAAGAATGAGTGCCGGGAGGGAGTGGGGTGGTCAACTGTGCCCGTAATTGATTTAGGGGTGGTCAACCGTACCCGTAATTGATTTAGGCTTGTCCAAAATTGTTTTCTGGGGGTATTAGGTTGATTGTGGAGGTCTGCACACTGAAATGTATAGTAGTTTAGACAAAGAAATGCATTGAGATACCGATCTGTCATTAACATGCCACTCGCGACAAAAGCTCCAGCTGAAATGTCATTGCCAGAATTCCTAAATGAAATTGTGTAATGAAGCATATGTGTAACTGTATGAAGCGTAGGTCTTAAACCATGGTTTTACAAGTTGGATTTGACAACCCAGAATGAAGGGTTTGGAGGTGTCTGTGGTTTTATCCGTTGATTTTGTTTACTTACTCCTTTGATAGTTTAATTAATAACCAAATGAATACAATTTAATGATAATTATCACAGAGTGAGTGTCAAGTGGAGGGAAGAGAATGGAAAATTGTATGTCTGTGCTTTTCTAATAACCCATTTCTGTGTTCTATGTTTGTGCTTTTCTAATAACCAATTTCTGTGTTCATGCAAGTGACTGATTGAACGTGTCTGTGAGGAATCCTCACTATCAGTATCTGCAATTTGGCAGTACGCCCAGAACCTTATTTTGAGAACGGAAAGGGATATCTCAGTTTCAAGGTCTCAGCTTGGAGAGAAGAAGCCTCGTGAGTTATTGGTCTGTCACATGCATGAACCAGTATTGGTCAGTCACATGCATGAACCAAACGTTAATTATGAATTAATTATGAATAATGAATAAGCTAAATCATGCAAATATAACTTGTCTGTGTAAGCAGTATATAAGAGAACTAACGGGACGGCCCTGGTGGAGCTAACTTCAGACCGGTACTTTATGCATCTAAGTTTGACTGTGACCTCTCCAGCTTGCTGTTAATAAACAATGATTCATTTAAGATTTACTTTGAGTGTCCCATGTGTAGAATTTCCATGACGTGATATTTCAGTTTTTTTTTAAATACATTTTTTTTTTTTTTTTTACATTTTAGTCATTTAGCAGATGCTCTTATCCAGAGCGACTTACAGTTAGTGAATACATATATATATTTTTTTATACTGGCCCCCCGTGGGAATCGAACCCACAACCCTGGCGTTGCAAACACCATGCTCTATCAACTGAGCTACATCCCTGCCGGCCATTCCCTCCCCTACCCTGGACGACGCTGGGCCAATTGTGCGCCGCCCATGAGTCTCCCGGTCACGGCCGGCTGCGACAGAGCCTGGATACGAACCAGGATCTCTAGTGGCACAGTTAGCACTGCGATGCAGTGCCTTAGACCACTGCGCCACTCAGGAGACACATTGCTAAAATTTCTAAAACCTCTTTTTGCTTTGTCATTATGGGGTATTGTGTGTAGAAAACAATTTAATCCATTTTAGAATTAGGCTGTAACGTAACAAAATGTGGAAAAAGTCAAGGGGTCTGAATACTTTCTGAATGCACTGTATACAAAGAAATGTCAATTGAAAAAAGGTCAAACAAAACGAAGTGCAGCTAGTTTTAAGTCTTTCCAGCTTCGGTTTGAAGTGATTGTGTTAGCTGTGTTGTTGGCTAGCTCCTCTGAACAACGGTGTCCTGACGAGTGAGCACATTTTCTGTGCCAAGTGAAAACTCGCCTCATTAGCTCATTGTTATGGTTGTATCCAAATAAATGTCACTAGAAAACAGCTTAAACAAATGCAAATTCGGCAACTTTGCTGTTATTCTTGCTGCACTTCTTGATGTGACTGTAAGTTAGCCGTAGTTGGCTAGCTAGCAAGCAAGGGATAAGAACATTGCCAGCCAGTATGGCAATGGAGCATTTAGAACGAATGACTTTGTCTTGTCCATAGATACAGAACAAAAAGACTGAACGACTGGGTTGCTTCTCTAGCAACCGAACCGATAGAACGAACAATCAGCCGGCTTGGGTAGCAACCCTAGATTTGTGTCGGGACTGTATCTTGTGGAAGGATGAAATAGTATGAATAAATTCATAAAAATAAGGTTTTTAATGAAAATATGTCAATCTTTATTTGAATATGTTGGTAACCCATTGTATAAAGGTGATAATGCCCTCGAAGCCGGTGTTTGGTGGTTATATTGGCAAGAGTGTTGTTAGGCCCAAGATGAAGCTTCTCGGGCATTATCCCTTAATTAGCTACCTGATGACACCCATTCTGAAACGGATCCACCTCGACAGGGGTGGGACTACGTCCTGAAATTGCTATGAATTCTGGATATTGTGGTTTGCTTACAACCAGAAAATGTAGATGGCTAATTTCTACCGAGATGCAGACACGCTCGTATTTGCGTGTAGTGAGGAAATTGTAGATTTTTATGACACATATTATATGTTAATAACATATTAATCGACATTTACAGTGAAAGAGCAGCAAGGAAATGTCCCTTTGACCAATCACAACCATCCTTTAGGATTGCACATTCAGAAAATCACCAGCAGAGGGAGTTCCCTTTGAATCCATTTTCCCATTCATTGTGTTGGTAATGCTAATAAAATGTATCATAACTTCACTCTGGACATTTAATGTACTTGTAGAGTTGTAGAGTATATTGTTCAAAACAATGCCTTAAAATGAACAAAATCAAAAAGGGTTCTTTGGAGATATTAATGTTTTTAATAATGAATAAATTAATGTGAAAATGTGTTTTTCAGAATATAGACATATGAGCACACTATAAGGATTATAATGACCTAGATGTACGGTTCACAGATCATAAGGTCTTACAGGAATCATGTATAGGCGTAAAAAGGGCCTAAAATGGCCACTTTCATCATGATTTTTCTTCAACAAACACTCTCCTTTAAACTTCCCCTTCAACAAACACTCTCCTCTAAACTTCCCCTTCAACAAACACTCTCCTCTAAACTTCCCCTTCAACAAACACTACCCCCTTAACTTTCCCTTGGCTTTATACAGTCTGATTTCCTGCATCCCTGCCGCAATTAAATCCCACTCAAGCCATTTTGGGAATAAAATATGGGATATTTTCGTTTGACATCCATTATTTTTTGCATTTGGTAACTGTGTAAACTAGTTTCTGGGTCAGCGTATAGCCTGGGATATGTGTAGTGACTATAAAATAGCGGGGGGTTGTGACAAATGGAGCCCGGTGTTTAATGTCACAAGAATGGAACGTTCTCTTCCTGTCTGCTAGATGGCAGCGGCATCTCAGTTACCAGCCGTTATGCTGACTTATGACATGCGGTGCAAAGGAATTGGCTAGGTCTCACTGTTTTCACACCATAGACACATTTAATGCCCCAAATACCTCTCCGAATTCAGTTAAGCCGGCCTCATGATGATTTAAGACTTAAGTTAATACGGCTTCATAATTTTGGAGGCTGTAAGCACACATACAATGTAATATAGGCCACACAGACATTGAGGCTACTTTGAGGGGTGATGCTATTTTTAAAACATGGTGATTAAGCCAGAGTATATTTTCTGCTCTGATTTCAAATTAAATAGTTTGTTAAGCAGTCCTTTGATGTCTGTGTGGCACACTTGGTAACTTTACCAGCTGTTGGTAACTTTACCAGCGGTTGGTAACTTTAAGCAGCAGTTTCAGCCTAGCCTGCACATCTCACCATGGAGACTGCTTACCAGACCCGAATTGTCCCGACAAACAATCTGGCACTCCCGACAGGCTAAAGCAAACACTAAAAGTATTAGCAAGATTTCAAGTAGTATTTGAACCCGGGTCAGCTGCTTACCACAGATGCCTGTGTAACAGAACATGGGTCAACACTTCAACAATACCCATATAGATCTATTGTGAATTGAAGGTGGATGGGTCAACCCTATACAATGTAAAAATTTATTGAGACCTAGTGAGCCATCGGCATTGTACCCATTATATAATTCAAACAGGATCATCATTCAAACGTCATCGTCGAGGGTCAAGATAAAGATAACCCAAGACCATAAAACAGTCAACACTAAACTACATAAACAGGATGAGGAGGAAGAGGATGATGATGGAGAAGGAAGAGGATTGTCGCTACGCATATTTATGGTTATTTCTAATGCCATAATAAATCTACCAGGGGTATCCCCTGTGTTGAACGGGACATGCATTTAGCCTTCATTCTGAAGAGAATCAGTGTTTAAGAGAGGTTAAAAGATGAGATGTTACACTTGTCATTTAGGACCATGAAATTGAGTGAGTTCCTCCATTGACCAGCGTACACGACGCTCCGCACAGCAGTGCATTTTGGTGCAACACCCGCTTCCTCCTCAATCAAAACATATTCCAATTTTTCCTCTCATCTCATCTCACTCCTCCCCTCCCTTCCTCCCTCCCTCCTCTTACTCTCCAGAGAGAATCAAGGACCTTTCGCAGATCGAAGGAGAGAAAGCTATTTCTCCAGCTAATCAGAGGGAGCAACCCATCTTTGGTCAGTTATAATACGTTGTGTTGCACCTCACACTGAGATGACTGAACTCAAATTGCCTTGGTAACAGCGTCAAAACTTGCCATTTGTGTGATCTCTCAGTGCAATGATCACCAGAGGGACGGAAACGATGGCCAATTATCTGTAAGAGGCCCTGTTGGAGTCAATGGTGTGTTTTGAAACAAACATCATGAGAACAGAGAGCCAGAGACGGATCTCGCAGTCAGAGGGCTGCTCTCACCGAGGCAGTCACTGAAAAAATATCTAAAATTGTATTCACACGATCACAAAGTCTTGTAATGCAATGATGCCTGGATCAAAAGACATCAGTAGGGGAGCCTCTGATGTTGATGCCGCATGCCCCCAGAATAATTGTAATTATTCAAGACCGACTAGGATCAACGCAGCAGACCAATGCGAAAGCTTCCCTAGGCAGAAAATAAGACAAGGCTCAATAATGATTGAACCTGGTATTTAAGTGGCTAGGCTCTGTTGGGATCTGGCAATACAGAAAGGGAATTATAATGCATTAGCATTGTTTATATTCACTTCACAGACTAAGGCAGCAATCTGAACATACTAGTTTACCCTCACTTAAGCAGAAGGAATTGGGGTTTGGCTCTGTTGATGTGTTGGATTGATTTGGTCAGCCCAGCGAGGGGTTTTGGCACTGATCAGTGTTGGGGTCAATTCCATTAAAAATTCCAGTCAACCCTTACAAACAAAGATAGCAGTTTTGAAACTGCAGTAAAAGTGCAGTAACTGCAGTCGACTGTGGTATTTTGGACACAGTAATTGCAGAATAACTTCAGTGTACTGCATTTGAACTGCAGTTATACTGCAAAACTACTGCAGTAAATTTGTTTTGTTATTTTGGATGCAGTATTTGCAGCATACTGCAGTTATACTGCACTCTAACTGCAGTTATACTGCACTGTGACTGCAATCTTTTTTTGTAAGGGAATTCAGTAACACTGAAACTCCAATTCCAATTCTCTTCAATGCTGTTCAGTGAGGAACATTTGGAATTGGAATTACAATTTGGTTTACTTTCTGAATTTAAATGGAATTCACCCCAACCCTGGTACTGATCTCTGTATTCTGATATGTTATCAATATGTGTCTGATATGTTATTGATATGTTATTAACAATCCTAGAGTCGAATGACAAAAAAATCCCCATCAAAGTCTTTCAGTTTAAGATAGAGATGCATTGGATCCGTCTCAATCCACCGCAGCGAGCAGTGTCGCACTTCTGCATCTGCGGTGAAAGGTGGCAGAGCTAGAGCGATGTTTGTCAGACCTTGAGACATCCCAAAAATTGGTCTTCTCACGTAAACATCTGTAGCATCCAAACAGTTTGGCCTACAAACTATGGAAAGGGGAGACTCCCACGAACACGATGGTGTTCTCTGTTTTGCTCTACCACCCCCACAAGTGCCACGGGACTCGTCTGAAGGTAACCGGTACTGATTTAAAAAACGAATGGAAGTATGAAGGTAGTTTTGTGCCTACCCAAAAAAGTGGTTAAATAAAAAACTAATATTTTCCTGATTTTGTTTTAATATCTCCTAGATTTAGGGCAGAGACTTCAAAACCTTTTTTCTTCTGATACATTTTTTGACTGTCCTTTTTGCCATGCATCAATGTGTTATTCAATGCATTTCTAAGGGCTTTAGTAGGAAAGGTCAAAATCAATATTTTATCAAATAACTTTTTATTGTTTGTTTTTTTATACATAAAGGGGTCCTAAAATACAAAATCAAATAGCTAAATGATCCATAGTATGACCATCTTAAAACAATTCCATATGTCAGCTTAGCACCCCCCCCCCCCCCCCCCTAACGAGAGTAGCTATTTTTGTAGGCTGGCTAGGTGGTTCCGTAACATAACTATCTATATTTGTAGGCTGGCTAGGTGGTTCCGTAACAGATATAACTATCTATATTTGTAGGCTGGCTAGGTGGTTCCATAACATAACTATCTATATTTGTAGGCTGGCTAGGTGGTTCCGTAACAGACAGAAATATCTATATTTGTAGGCTGGCTAGGTGGTTCTGTAACAGATAGAACTATCTATATTTGTAGGCTGGCTAGGTGGTTCCGTAACAGATAGAACTATCTATATTTGTAGGCTGGCTAGGTGGTTCCGTATCAGATATAACTATCTATATTTGTAGGCTGGCTAGGTGGTTCCGTAACAGAACTATCTATTTTTGTAGGCTGGTTAGGTGGTTCCGTAACGGATAGAACTATCTATATTTGTAGGCTGGCTAGGTGGTTCCGTAACGGATAGAACTATCTATTTTTGTAGGCTGGCTAGGTGGTTCCGTAACAGACAGAACTATCTATATTTGTAGGCTGGCTAGGTGGTTCCGTAACAGATATAACTATCTATATTTGTAGGCTGGCTAGGTGGTTCCGTAACGGATAGAACTATCTATATTTGTAGGCTGGCTAGGTGGTTCCGTAACAGATAGAACTATCTATATTTGTAGGCTGGCTAGGTGGTTCCGTAACAGAACTATCTATATTTGTAGGCTGGCTAGGTGGTTCCGTAACAGATAGAACTATCTATATTCGTAGGCTGGCTAGGTGGTTCCGTAACAGATATACAGTGGGGAAAAAAAGTATTTAGTCAGCCACCAATTGTGCAAGTTCTCCCACTTAAAAAGATGAGAGAGGCCTGTAATTTTCATCATAGGTACACGTCAACTATGACAGACAAATTGAGGAAAAAAAATCCAGAAAATCACATTGTAGGATTTTTAATGAATTTATTTGCAAATGATGGTGGAAAATAAGTATTTGGTCACCTACAAACAAGCAAGATTTCTGGCTCTCACAGACCTGTAACTTCTTCTTTAAGAGGCTCCTCTGTCCTCCACTCGTTACCTGTATTAATGGCACCTGTTTGAACTTGTTATCAGTATAAAAGACACCTGTCCACAACCTCAAACAGTCACACTCCAAACTCCACTATGGCCAAGACCAAAGAGCTGTCAAAGGACACCAGAAACTAAATTGTAGACCTGCACCAGGCTGGGAAGACTGAATCTGCAATAGGTAAGCAGCTTGGTTTGAATAAATCAACTGTGGGAGCAATTATTAGGAAATGGAAGACATACAAGACCACTGATAATCTCCCTCGATCTGGGGCTCCACGCAAGATCTCACCCCGTGGGGTCAAAATGATCACAAGAACGGTGAGCAAAAATCCCAGAACCACACGGGGGGACCTAGTGAATGACCTGCAGAGAGCTGGGACCAAAGTAACAAAGCCTACCATCAGTAACACACTACGCCGCCAGGGACTCAAATCATGCAGTGCAAGATGTGTCCACCTGCTTAAGCCAGTACATGTCCAGGCCCGTCTGAAGTTTGCTAGAGTGCATTTGGATGATCCAGAAGAGGATTGGGAGAATGTCATATGGTCAGATGAAACCAAAATATAACTTTTTGGTAAAAACTCAACTCGTCGTGTTTGGAGGACAAAGGATGCTGAGTTGCATCCAAAGAACACCATACCTACTGTGAAGCATGGGGGTGGAAACATCATGCTTTGGGGCTGTTTTTCTGCAAAGGGACCAGGACGACTGATCCGTGTAAAGGAAAGAATGAATGGGGCCATGTATCATGAGATTTTGAGTGAAAACCTCCTTCCATCAGCAAGGGCATTGAAGATGAAACGTGGCTGGGTCTTTCAGCATGACAATGATCCCAAACACACCGCCCGGGCAACGAAGGAGTGGCTTCGTAATAAGCATTTCAAGGTCCTGGAGTGGCCTAGCCAGTCTCCACATCTCAACCCCATAGAAAATCTTTGGAGGGAGTTGAAAGTCCGTGTTGCCCAGCGACAGCCCCAAAACATCACTGCTCTAGAGGAGATCTGCATGGAGGAATGGACCAAAATACCAGCAACAGTGTGTGAAAACCTTGTGAACACTTACAGAAAACGTTTGACCTGTGTCATTGCCAACAAAGGGTATATAACAAAGTATTGAGAAACTTTTGTTATTGACCAAATACTTATTTTCCACCATAATTTGCAAATAAATTCATTAAAAATCCTACAATGTGATTTTCAGGATTTTTTTTTCTCATTTTGTCTGTCATAGTTGACGTGTACCTATGATGAAAATTACAGGCCTCTCTCATCTTTTTAAGTGGTAGAACTTGCACAATTGGTGGCTGACTAAATACTTTTTTTCCCCACTGTAAATCTATCACAGCAACACTGATCTCTGCAAAGTGGGCTTATGTAGAGCACAGCACCTGGAAGTCGAACAAATGTCTGAAACTACTACTAACACTCAAATGTAATTCATAGCACAAGATCGGCAGCCATCTGACTGTAGAGGAAATGAACAATAGGAGAGAGATCATCGCTAACGTCAATTCAACTCTCCCTTGACAGTTTAGCAACTATTAGGATGATTATGGATACTGTGCAAAAACAAGGTCGTCTGGACACTGAGAAACAGAAGCAGGGGACTGTCTGTGAGACACTTAGAATCAGGTCACTGTGAAGATGAACGTTCTGTTGGTTCTGGCCTCATTTAGAAATAAAACTTAATCGCTGAGTCAACGGTAAAGTTATCTCGTGTCCTGTAAGTACAGGTAATAAGTGATCATGTTCCATTCTAATGGCATTTATTACATTACATTGTTAAAAAACATATGAAGAGTTTCATTCCTAAATGCTATATATCAATTTTCAGGAATGTTGGTAAATTCGCTTTTATTGTTGAAAGAAATTATGAAAGAGATTGGTGTGTTTTTTCACTATCTAATCATGGCATGGTGTTGTTCAATGACATATTTTAAACAAATACATGTCTATCACTTGATGGTTTCATTTCAGAGAGACATATAATCAAGTTGTTTTGCAAAATGCTATATATCAGACTCACTCTCAGAGAAATAAGTAGTACAGTCAAATGTAACAAATAACTACATTTTTTATTAAGAAATTTACAAATGATACATTTGTGACATTCATCTTTAAAACATGTTTTAAATATATAATTAAATACAGGAATATGAGGTCTGTATCTAAATCATTTACATTTGACCTTTTAATCATTTAGCAGACACTCTTTTCCAGAGCAACTTACAGTAAGTGCATTCATCTTAAGATAGCTAGGTGAGACCACCACATATCACAGTCAATTATACAGGATATGAAAATTCCATTCCAGCTAAACAGTGGATATACTGTAGATGTATAGCGTTTAGCAAAAAAAACACCTTTTCATATACATCTAAAATCGAATAATTAAAAATCTGAGAACAGTAATATTTTACACACACAACGATGGCGTTCTCTGTTTTACTCTACCACCCCCACAAGTGCCACGGGACTCGTCTGAAGGTAACCGGTACTGGTTTAAAAAACGAATGGAAGTATGAAGGTAGTTTTGTGCCTACCCAAAAAAGTGGTTAAATAAAAAACTAATATTTTCCTGATTTTGTTTTAATATCTCCTAGATTTAGGGCAGAGACTTCAAAACCTTTTTTCTTCTGGTACATTTTTTGACTGTCCTTTTTGCCATGCATCAATGTGTTATTCAATGCGTTTCTAAGGGCACCTCACACTGAGATGACTGAAAGGTAAAAATCAATATTTTATCAAATAACTTTTTATTGTTTGTTTTTTTTATACATAAAGGGGTCCTAAAATACAAAATCAAATAGCTAAATGATCCATAGTATGACCATCTTAAAACAATTCCATATGTCAGCTTAGATATCCCCCCCGTCGTAGACTCTAAAGAAAAAATATCTGTCTGATATGACATGTTATTGATATGTTACTCAATTAGATGAGAGACAACGTCAGAGTATGTTAGGAACTGGGGGTAAACAAGGTCGTCTGGAACAAATACATGTCTATCACTTGATGGTTTCATTTCAGAGAGACATATAATGTCACTTCAAAACCTTTTTTCTTCTGATACATTTTTTGACTGTCCTTTTTGCCATGCATCAATGTGTTATTCAATGCGTTTCTAAGGGCACCTCACACTGAGATGACTGAAAGGTCAAATCACATGTCTATCACTTGATGGTTTCATTTCAGAGAGACATATAATCAAGTAATATTTTACACACACATGAAGGTACCCATAAGCAAAACATTACTGATGAAAAAAACACGAATGTGAAAAGTTAGTGGTTATAGCGTTTTGGAAATAAACCCTTATATATTATGTGTGAGCGTGCATGTGCATGTGTTTTTAAAAACGGGTTCAATCTCCAGTTTTCTGATGCAAGGGAATAAAGGTGGTGATATGGCTTTCAACAGCAGTGAACAGTGAATGACTGTGGTATTACCCATGCGATGAATGCGGTCTTCAAGAGGGCTGGATGAATTTTTTTTTGTTACGTCTGTTTGTTTGAAATGTGTGAGAAAATTAGCTTTATCTTGAAAATTCTCAGTAATCTACAGAACCATTCTAGAATTCTATTAGGGTCCAAAGGGTTAATGTGCACAGTAATGTGTGTTCAGCCTTGACCTATGTGTGTTCAGCTTTGACCTATGGGTGTTCAGCCTTGACCTATGGGTGTTCAGCCTTGACCTATGGGTGTTCAGCCTTGACCTATGGGTGTTCAGCCTTTACCTATGGGTGTTCAGCCTTGACCTATGGGTGTTCAGCCTTGACCTATGGGTGTTCAGCCTTGATCTATGAGTGTTCAGCCTTGACATATGGGTGTTCAGCCTTTACCTATGGATGTTCAGCCTTGACCTATGGGTGTTCAGCCTTGACCTATGGGTGTTCAGCCTTGATCTATGAGTGTTCAGCCTTGACATATGGGGGTTCAGCCTTTACCTATGGATGTTCAGCCTTGACCTATGGGTGTTCAGCCTTGACCTATGGGTGTTCAGCCTTGACCTATGGGTGTTCAGCCTTGATCTATGAGTGTTCAGCCTTGACATATGGGTGTTCAGCCTTTACCTATGGATGTTCAGCCTTGACCTATGGGTGTTCAGCCTTGACCTATGGGTGTTCAGCCTTGATCTATGAGTGTTCAGCCTTGACATATGGGTGTTCAGCCTTTACCTATGGGTGTTCAGCCTTGACCTATGGGTGTTCAGCCTTGATCTATGAGTGTTCAGCCTTGACATATGGATGTTCAGCCTTGACCTATGGGTGTTCAGCCTTGACCTATGGGTGTTCAGCCTTGACCTATGGGTGTTCAGCCTTGACCTATGGGTGTTCAGCCTTGACCTAGCTGGCCCCTTCTCCCCATCATTTCTACAGCACCCAAACACACTCTACACAGACGTACATTGTAATATTGTTGTATGGTTGAATTATACATTTTGTATTATAGATATGTAGTGGTGTAATAATGTTATATCTTTTGGTTTATGTGTGATGTAAGTGCCTTAATGTTTGGACCCCAGGAAGAGTTAATTTACATTTACATTTTAGTCATTTAGCAGACGCTCTTATCCAGAGCGACTTACAGTTAGTGAATGCATACATGTATTACTATTTTTTTCCCTCTTTTTTTTCATACTGGCCCCCCGTGGGAAACGAACCCACATCCCTGCCGGCCAAACCCTCCCCTACCTTGGACGACGCTGGACCAATTGTGCGCCGCCCATGGGTCTCCCGGTCGCGGCCAGCTGCGACAGAGCCTGGACTCAAACCAGGATCTCTAGTGGGACAGCTAGCACTGCGATGCAGTGCCTTAGCCCACTGCGCCACTCGGGAGACCACTGCGCCACTTCCTGGCTTTGCAGGAACTAATGGCGATCCCTAATAAATACAAATACAAACAGCATCTGCGGCTTCGCTCTGTTTATTCTCTCTTCGCCTCCCATGCTGCTACTGTTAGAGGTGATAATGGTGAGGGATAATGCTGCTACTGTCAGAGGTGATAATGGTGAGGGATAATGCTGCTACTGTCAGAGGTGATAATGGTGAGGGATAATGCTGCTACTGTCAGAGGTGATAATGGTGAGGGATAATGTTGCTACTGTCAGAGGTGATAATGGTGAGGGATAATGCTGCTACTGTTAGAGGTGGTAATGGTGAGGGATACTGTAGGTGTGAGTACGCCACGACAGAGGGAGTTACAATCAGATCTATTATTCTGTTCACTGCCTGTGGTGCTTCTGTTCTATTCTATTCTTCTAAAAATGCCTGTGGTCTTGAAAAAATAGGTCACATAAATTAAAACACATATTTGTGTGACTGCAATACTTACAGTTTTTTGTAATGCA
>NC_140018.1:7412181-7602477 GCF_964263955.1 Coregonus lavaretus
CCCAATTTTGATAAACTCCCTTATCTACTGGGTGAAAAACCACAGTGTGCCATCACAGCTGCAAGATTTGTGACCTGTTGCCACAAGAAAAGGGCAACCAGTGAAGAACAAACACCATTGTAAATACAACCCATATTTATGGTTATTTATTTTCCCATTTGTACTTTAACTATTTGCACATTGTTACAACACTGTATATACAGTGAGGGAAAAAAGTATTTGATCCCCTGCTGATTTTGTACGTTTGCCCACTGACAAAGAAATTATCAGTCTATAATTTTAATGGTAGGTTTATTTGAACAGTGAGAGACAGAATAACAACAAAATAATCCAGAAAAACGCATGTAAAAAATGTTATAAATTGATTTGTATATTAATGAGGGAAATAAGTATTTGACCCCCTCTCAATCAGAAAGATTTCTGGCTCCCAGGTGTCTTTTATACAGGTAACGAGCTGAGATTAGGAGCACACTCTTAAAGGCAGTGCTCCTAATCTCAGCTTGTTACCTGTATAAAAGACACTTGTCAACAGAAGCAATCAATCAATCAGATTCCAAACTCTCCACCATGGCCAAGACCAAAGAGCTCTCCAAGGATGTCAGGGACAAGATTGTAGATGTCAGGAGGTGATGTGTAGGCGGCGAGTGAAGTCAGACGCAGGACACAGAGAATCAGGTTGACTACTTTACTGAGCGTTACGCACAAAACAAACGTCTCCAACACTGGAGGGAAAAACACCATATGCGTAATCCGAAGTAGTAGCTAGGCCGAACATCAACAAGACAATGAACATAGCACAACACGACACAGAAAATACACACCCTGACTCAACAAATACAAGTCCTCAGAGTCAGGGCGTGACAGTACCCCCCCCCCCCAAAGGTGCGGACTCCGACCGCGCCACATAAACATCACAGGGTAGGGGCCGGGTGAGCATTCCGCCTCGGAGGCGGATCCGGCTCCGGGCGTGACCACCACTTACTCTCTACCTCCCTGTTGCTTCCCCTCTCCTTCCTCCCACGACGTACCAAGCCCTGTCTGGACCCTGGTGTGGGAGACCCCGAACCTGGAGAGGGGCTGACGTCTGGGTCTGGACTCGAACCGCTGACTGGAGCTGGACCTGACGACAGTGGATCGAACTGCTCTGGCTCCGGAGTGGAGCCGCTGACCGGAGCTGGATCAGGCACCGGTAGAGTGGACTGCTCTGGCTCCGGAGTGGAGCGGTTGACCGGAGCTGGACTGGACCCCGGTGGAGCGGATTGCTCTGGCTCCGGAGTGGATCCGCTGACCGGAGTTGGACCGGACCCCGGTGGAGCGGATTGCTCTGGCTCCGGAGTGGAGCAGCTGACCGGTGCCGGACCAGGCACCGGTGGAACAGGCACGGGCCGTGCCGGACTGGACACACGCACCACTGGCTTGGTGCGTGGAGCAGGAACGGGCCGGACCGGGCTGACGACGCGCACCACTGGCTTGGTGTGGGGAGCAGGAACGGGCCGTACCGGACTGGCGACACGCACCACTGGCTTGGTGCGAGGGACAGGAACAGGCCGGACCGGGCTGGGGACGCGCACCACTGGCTTGGTGCGAGGGGCAGGAACAGGCCGGGCTGGCGACGCGCACCACTGGCTTGGTGCGAGGGGCAGGAACAGGCCGGGCCGGGCTGGCGACGCACACCACAGGCTTGGTGCGAGGGGCAGGAACAGGCTGGACCGGGCTGGCGACGCGCACCACTGGCTTGGTGCGAGGGACAGGAACAGGCCGGACCGGGCTGGCGACGCGCACCACTGGCTTGGTGCGAGGGGCAGGAACAGGCCGGACCGGGCTGGGGACGCGCACCACTGGCTTGGTGCGAGGGGCAGGAACAGGCCGGGCTGGCGACGCGCACCACTGGCTTGGTGCGAGGGGCAGGAACAGGCCGGACTGGGCTGGCGACGCGCACCACTGGCTTAGTGCGGGGAGCAGGAACGGGCCGGACCGTACTGGGAACACACACCACTGGCTTAGTGCGGGGAGTAGGAACGGGCCGGACCGTACTGGGAACACACACCACTGGCTTAGTGCGGGGAGCAGGAACGGGTCGGGCTGTATTGGGAACACGCACCACTGGCTTAGTGCGGGGAGCAGGAACGGGCCGGACCGTACTGGGAACACACACCACTGGCCTTGTGCGGGAAGCAGGAATGGGTCGGGCCGTACTGGGAACACGCACCACTGGCTTAGTGCGGGGATCAGGAACGGGCCGGACCGGACTGGCGACACGCACCACTTGCTTCCTTCTCCCTTATAGCCTCCTGTAGCTCCTCCCTCTGACCAAATAACTCCTGCTCCCTCTGGACCAATAGCCCCCGTAACCTGGTGGCCTCCTCTCCTAACCTGCAGAATCGCCCTGTTGCTGCCTCCTGCTGCCTCGTCGTCCACACCGTGTTTCCCCCCCCAAACTTTTCTTGGGGTTGCCTCTCGGGTCTCCGTCGTCGGCACTGTTGGCGCCGTTTTTCCTCTCCTACCTGGGCATCCTCATTCATTGCCCTCCGGTAGCGGACGGCCTCCTCCTTCGTAACTCTCCCCCAACCGAGGAGGACATCTACTAACGTTACCTCCTGTTTAGTTCCCGGCGTTTGCTCCTAAACACGCTGCTTGGTCCTGTTTTGGTGGGATCTTCTGTCAGGAGATGATGTGTACGCGGCGAGTGAAGTCAGACGCAGGACACAGAGAATCTTGTTGACTACTTTACTGAGCGTTACGCACAAAACAAACGTCTCCAACACTGGAGGGAAAAACACCATATGCGTAATCCGAAGTAGTAGGTAGGCCGAACATCAACAAGACAATGAACACAGCACAACACGACACAGAAAATACACACCCTGACTCAACAAATACAAGTCCTCAGAGTCAGGGCGTGACAGTAGACCTAAACAAGGCTGGAATGGGCTACAAGATCATCGCCAAGCAGCTTGGTGAGAAGGTGACAACAGT
Organism: Coregonus lavaretus; assembly: GCF_964263955.1. Classification (NCBI taxonomy): domain Eukaryota; kingdom Metazoa; phylum Chordata; class Actinopteri; order Salmoniformes; family Salmonidae; genus Coregonus; species Coregonus lavaretus. Next base: position 7,415,158 of record NC_140018.1, read on the forward strand.
TGGTGCTTGGAGGAGGAGGAATGCTGCCTATGACCCCAAGAACACCATCCTCACCGTCAAACATGGAGGTGGAAACATTATGCTTTGGGGGTGTTTTTCTGCTAATGGGACAGGACAACTTCACCACATCAAAGGGATGATGGACGGGGCCATGTACCGTCAAATCTTGTGTGAGAACCTCCTTCCCTCAGCCAGGGCACTGAAAATGGGTCGTGGATGGGTATTCCAGCATGACAATGACCCACAACACACGGCCAAGGCAACAAAGGAGTGGCTCAAGAAGAAGCACATTAAGGTCCTGGAGTGGCCTAGCCAGTCTCCAGACCTTAATCCCATAGAAAATCTGTGGAGGGAGCTGAAGGTTCGAGTTGCCAAACGTCAGCCTCGAAACCTTAATGACTTGGAGAAGATCTGCAAAGAGGAGTGGAACAATATCCCTCCTGAGATGTGTGCAAACCTGGTGGCCAACTACAAGAAACGTCTGACCTCTGTGATTGCAAACAAGGGTTTTGCCACCAAGTACTAAGTCATGTTTTGCAGAGGGGTCAAATACTTATTTCCCTCATTAAAATGCAAATCAATTTATAACATTTCTGACATGCGTTTTTCTGGATTTTTTTGTTGTTATTCTGTCTCTCACTGTTCAAATAAACCTACCATTACAATTATAGACTGATCATGTCTTTGTCAGTGGGCAAACGTACAGAATCAGCAGGGGATCAAATATTTTTTTCCCTCACTGTATACATAATATGACATTTGAAATGTCTTTATTCTTTTGAAACTTCTGAGTGTAATGTTTACTGTTAATATTTATTGTTTATTTCACTTTTGTTTACTATCTACTTCACTTGCTTTGGCAATGTTAACACACGTTTCCCATGCCAATAAAGCCCTTAAATTGAAATTGAATTGAAATTGGTAGAGAGAGACAGAGCAAGCGAACGAGCAGGAGAAAGGGATATTATCACTTCTTCTTAATTACAGCACGTTTGAAGGCCTCCCTGACCTCGGCTGATGAGCCCATTTAATAGGCTGGTGGCCTCCCTGACCTCGGCAGATGAGCCCATTTAATAGGCTGTAATCCTGGTGGTGACACGCAGCTGTCCAATAGCATGACCTTTTGTTAACAGTGACCCTCACCAAGCCTTAGAAGAGGGAGACGATATTCACACCTGATCCTTCTAATCAGCACAGGGCAAATGTGTCTTTTTTCATTATGAATTACGTGAATCCTTATTTGACTGTGTTTAATTTCATTTTAGAGGCCAGAGTTTCTACTCGGTGCTTGCCAATGTTAATTCTCATCACATTTCCTTTTGGAATGGAAGATGACGTTTCAGAATAAGGGTACAGGGAGATGGGAGGAGGATTCAGCCATCCATCAAAGCGTGGCATGATGAATATAATATGACCTCAGTCAGCGTACAATCAAAAAAGGAAAAAATTGATTAAAGCTGCTTTGGGGCTCATCTTGGAAAGCTTGTCATTACCTCTCTCCCACACATGTATCTGCTTTGGGGCAGTCATCTTGGAAAGCTTGTCATTACCTCTCTCCCACACATTTATCTGCTTTGGGGCAGTCATCTTGGAAAGCTTGTCATTACCTCTCTCCCACACACGTATCTGCTTTGGGACTCATCTTGGAAAGCTTGTCATTACCTCTGTCCCACACATTTATCTGCTTTGGGGCAGTCATCTTGGAAAGCTTGTCATTACCTCTCTCCCACACATTTATCTGCTTTGGGGCAGTCATCTTGGAAAGCTTGTCATTACCTCTCTCCCACACACGTATCTGCTTTGGGGCTCATCTTGGAAAGCTTGTCATTACCTCTCTCCCACACATGTATCTGCTTTGGGGCAGTCATCTTGGAAAGCTTGTCATTACCTCTCCCCCACACGTATCTGCTTTGGGGCAGTCATCTTGGAAAGCTTGTCATTACCTCTCTCCCACACATTTATCTGCTTTGGTGCTCATCTTGGAAAGCTTGTCATTACCTCTCTCCCACACATGTATCTGCTTTGGAGCTCATCTTGGAAAGCTTGTCATTACCTCTCTCCCACACATTTATCTGCTTTGGGGCTCATCTTGGAAAGCTTGTCATTACCTCTCTCCCACACATTTATCTGCTTTGGGCAATCATCTTGGAAAGCTTGTCATTACCTCTCTCCCACACATTTATCTGCTTTGGGGCTCATCTTGGAAAGCTTGTCATTACCTCTCTCCCACACATTTATCTGCTTTGGGGCTCATCTTGGAAAGCTTGTCATTACCTCTCTCCCACACATGTATCTGCTTTGGGGCTCATCTTGGAAAGCTTGTCATTACCTCTCTCCCACACATTTATCTGCTTTGGGGCAGTCATCTTGGAAAGCTTGTCATTACCTCTCTCCCACACATTTATCTGCTTTGGGGCAGTCATCTTGGAAAGCTTGTCATTACCTCTCTCCCACACATTTATCTGCTTTGGGGCTCATCTTGGAAAGCTTGTCATTACCTCTCTCCCACACATTTATCTGCTTTGGGGCTCATCTTGGAAAGCTTGTCATTACCTCTCTCCCACACATTTATCTGCTTTGGGGCTCATCTTGGAAAGCTTGTCATTACCTCTCTCCCACACATTTATCTGCTTTGGGGCTCATCTTGGAAAGCTTGTCATTACCTCTCTCCCACACATGTATCTGCTTTGGGGCTCATCTTGGAAAGCTTGTCATTACCTCTCTCCCACACATTTATCTGCTTTGGGGCAGTCATCTTGGAAAGCTTGTCATTACCTCTCTCCCACACATTTATCTGCTTTGGGGCAGTCATCTTGGAAAGCTTGTCATTACCTCTCTCCCACACATTTATCTGCTTTGGGGCTCATCTTGGAAAGCTTGTCATTACCTCTCTCCCACACATTTATCTGCTTTGGGGCAGTCATCTTGGAAAGCTTGTCATTACCTCTCTCCCACACATTTATCTGCTTTGGGGCAATCGTCTTGGAAAGCTTGTCATTACCTCTCTACCACACATTTATCAAGCATTTAACAATGCTTCTCCCCTGCTCACAAATAAAAAAAAATACTTACAGTATAAGGTGTGAAAAATGGTTAATAATAAAAACACAATGGAAAACCTAGCCAGAATATAATCAATCACATCCCACAACAGCCACTACACATAAAGATTATTGTACACTTTTTGGAGTTTATATTCCTCAAGAGATATCCTATCCAACCTATAACATATTTAATATTTCTACTACATTTTATCATGATTATTTAATAGGACTTGATAGTAAATGTAAATCCTATCAGCAACATAAAGCACCATAACTGCACTGTGACACTAACTGCCATGATGATAAAATAGGACCTCCCTCTCTTCCTCCTATTCCTCCTCCGCCTCTCTCCCTCTCTCCCTCTCTCCCTCTCTCCCTCTCTCCCTCTCTCCCTCTCCCCCCTCTCTCCCTCTCTCCCTCCCTCTATCCCTCTCCCCCTCTCTCCCTCTCCCCCTCTATCCCTCTCTCCCTCTCTCCCTCTCTCCCTCTCTCCCTCTCTCCCTCTCCCCCTCTCCCTCTCTCCCTCTCCCTCTCTCTCCCTCTCTCCCTCTCTCCCTCTATCCCTCTCTCCCTCTCTCCCTTTCTCCCTCTCTCCCACTCTCCCTCTATTCCTCCTATTCTCTCTCTATCTCTCTCTCCCTCTATTCTTCCATTCCCCCTTGATTAACCAGCAAGGCATATTAGAAATAGAGAGTCCTTTTAGCATAATGCCAGAATTAGTGAACTCTAAATTTGTGAGGGAGCTGTGAAAAAGGGGGATGTCGCTGAAACTGAAAAGCCTGTACAAATAGATAGCTATTAGCAATTCAAAATTGTTAAAATCCAATTATATTTTCTGAACAGTTATTTTCAGCCCCTGGGATTATAAACAATGGTATTTAATGGAGTGCTCAGTGACAGGGAAACTGGAAAGGAGAAATATCACATGACTCTTTTCAACATGCTTGCATTGTCTTTCAAACAAAATAATAAAGCCTCAGAAATGAAAGACTTCCTAGTAACAATTAATCTAACGTTGATAATGATGACGATGACGATAATGCTGCTACTACAACTATAGTATGACTGTTACGACTACCACAGCTAATAGGCTACAACTCATTCCACTAATAAGAGTATTGATCCTGAAATGAAGGAAAATGAGTAGTAGTGGTAGTATAACTAACGGCATTATCTTCATCATCATCATCATCATTATAAATATCATTATTGTCAGTTGCTAAGAAGTCTTTATTTTCTGCTTCTTGGAGCTGCCCTCTCGGGAGGACACGAACCAGCCAATCTTGTCTTCCTTCTGTCGTCAACTATTTGTATTTTAAAATAGTGGAGGAGAAAGTTCTGCCGATAGTTACATAACCAGCAGCTAATCGTCTTGTTTCTTAGAGAAGTGGAAGGGAGTATTTTTAGGTTTAGGCTAGGTTTGTGTTGTTGTTTTTGAATGCCATTCTAAATATTAGAAACTCTTGGTAAGGGGAGCGTTAAGACTTAGTAGGCCTACTGGGAGGTAAAGAGATCACATGAGTGTCAGGATCGTCTTTTACAACCATGAAATTGGCTGAGCTCCTCCATTTACAGGCGTGCATGCTGCTTTACACAGCAGTGGGTTTGTGCATTATGGTGTGTGTGTGTGTGTGTGTGTGTGTCACTGTGTGTTAGTGTACGTGTGTGTGCGTGAGCAGGTGCTCTTTACTAAGCCACTGTATGTTTCTAAAACCACTATAGAACTGGATGATTGGAATTGAATATGCTTTTGTGAAAAACTATTGAGTTTAAGGGCAATTCCATGTTAACGGAATTTCATCTTGGGCCCCTGATCTGTAATGCATAATTATGGATATGAAAGTCATGCTCTTCATGGTGATGTATCCTGAATAGGTACACAAAGGTAGAAATATGCAATATCCTCCTTTGCATATTTGGGTATTATTCTACACACTGGCTATTGTTTTAATGAGCTCTGCCCCCAAACAAGACCAACATTTGGTTGGTCCGGACGGGACCAAATCTGAACCAATCATAGACAACTATGTTTCAAAAGTTTGGACATCAAAGTACAGCACAGTAGAGCTCAATAGAGTATAGTAGAGTAGAGAACAGTACACTAGAGTACAGCAAAGCACAGTAAAGTAGAGTGTAGTTCAGTACAGTACAGTAGAGTACGATACAGTACTCAACTCTAGTGTGCTCTACTGTGTACTGAACTATACTCTACTTTTCTTTACTGTACTGTACTGTGCTGTGCTGTACTATACTGTGCTGGTCAAACTTGTGAACCCAACTGTGGTTTTTGACTGCTATGATTTCCCATTGTAGCCAATTCAATTGCACAAATTCCGTGACCAATTTTTCGGATTATCCGTTACCGATTTAGTAACGGAATTTCAAGTTTTAATCACTTAATAATACATTAAAAAATATACCTTTTATTCCTTTTAAGACTTTTTCTGGTAGATGTTTTCTAAGATCCCTTTTACATCTGTTTGACCAGAAATTAAAGCCTTTGCTCATCCCAAAATTGTAGGTAAAAAAATGTATATATGCCTTAATTTCTCAAAAATATCAGCTCTTAGCTTTCATTTGACTCCCAATTTGACATGCTCCTATAAAATGAAATGAAATCAAATGTTATTTGTCACATGCGCCGAATACAACAGGTGCAGACCTTACCATGAAATGCTTACTTACAAGCCCTTTACCAACAATACAGTTCAAGAAATAGAGTTAAGAAAATAAAATAAAAAGTAACACAATAAAATAACAATAACGAGGCTATATACAGGGGGTACTGGTACCAAGTCAATATACAGGGGTACAGGTTAGTCGAGGTAATTTGTACATGTAGGTAGGGGTAAAGTGACTATGCATAGATAATAAACAGTGAGTAGAAGCAGTGTAAAAACAAAGGGGGGTGGGGGGGTCAATGTAAATAGTCTGTGTGGCCATTTGATTCATTGTTCAGCAGTCTTATTGCTTGGGGGTAGAAGCTGTTGAGGAGCCTTTTGGACCTAGACTTGGTGCTCCGGTACCGCTTGCTGTGCAGTAGCAGAGAGAACAGTCTACTGTATGACTTGGGTGACTGGAGTCTTTTACTATTTTTTTGGCCTTCCTCTAAACTATAAACTTCACATGTTGGTGTTCATGGGTCCTTTTACATGGAAATTACTTTAGCCAATACATTTTATGTATCTATGTTTATGTATAAAATGTATCTATGCCTTCAATTCACAAAACATAGGCTCTTAGCTTTCATTTGACACCCAATTTGATATGCTCCTATGAACATCATGTTGGTGCTCATGAGTCCTATTCAATGGAAATGCCCTATTGCAAAATCAATGTTTTGCACAATGTTGTTTCATCCATACAGATTAAAAGTGTACAGAGCCTATTAATATACCTATGTTTGGACTGGGAGCAGGTTTATATGGATAGGAGATAAGCCTGGATTTACAAAATAAATAAGCCTTTTTTTATCAAGTGTTCAGGGAGAGTGGGACCATATTGATCATCACTCAACTGCCATTTTAAGTCCTCTGTCAATAATCTTGATTATTTGTGGCTTTAAATGCAAAACAAAGAGTCTATCACCCCAGGAGCATCAATCTACCATTATTTGTTCATTCAGAGAGGGGATGCAGACATTGTGGAGCTCCTGAAGGCAGCATATACACGGGTATTTTGACAATTTAATCAAGGCTTAGGATCGCAAGAGAGACAATGGGCTACCGTAATAATACGATCTGTCACTCGCCCCACTCGTCCACGCTTCCCAGAGACACTCATAAACCTCTGAGGGGAGTGACTCATGATGTACTAGTTGATGTCTAGTTGGTCTTTGTCCTTAAGAAGTCGGCTACTCACACAGACTCACTTATTCACTCATGCTCACAGAAGTTTGAGGAAGTACACGTCAGCGCTGCTCCTCTGTGCAGACACCTCATGCATTCTATAATAAGCCTTTGTTCTGTTCTGTTTTCTATTCTTCCCTCTCCTCATCAACATATGGCTAACTCCTAATTCATCAACATATGGCTAACTCCTAATTCATCAACATATGGCTAACTCCTAATTCATCAACATATGGCCAACTCCTAATTCATCAACATATGGCTAACTCCTAATTCATCAACATATGGCTAACTCCTAATTCATCAACATATGGCTAACTCCTAATTCATCAACATATGGCCAACTCCTAATTCATCAACATATGGCTAACTCCTAATTCATCAACATATGGCTAACTCCTAATTCATCAACATATGGCTAACTCCTAATTCATCAACATATGGCCAACTCCTAATTCATCAACATATGGCTAACTCCTAATTCATCAACATATGGCTAACTCCTAATTCATCAACATATGGCTAACTCCTAATTCATCAACATATGGCCAACTCCTAATTCATCAACATATGGCTAACTCCTAATTCATCAACATATGGCTAACTCCTAATTCATCAACATATGGCTAACTCCTAATTCATCAACATATGGCCAACTCCTAATTCATCAACATATGGCTAACTCCTAATTCATCAACATATGGCCAACTCCTAATTCATCAACATATGGCTAACTCCTAATTTGCCTTTGTGGAAATGTTTTAAGCTTAAGTTAACCCAGTATGAACCATATGCATCATTTCAACAACCTGATGAGTACATTGGAAGTGCCGTAACATATGCTTGCAGTTTCCTATATGTGCCTACATACAACATATGCTTGCAGTATGATCTTGTCAGTGGAATAACTGTGTTCAGATCCTTTAGCCCATGAAACTGTTCCTTTATTGTGCACTTCAAAAGTCTCTGATTTCCATTACATCTGACTAATGCACTCTCAATATGCATTCTCATTGATATTGAACAGGGCACTAATTTGCCCCTTTTATCCCTCCCTACCATGAACTTGGCTTTTGAGCTGAATTGAATAGCACATAATGCTGGAAACGCTCTGGTGTTTGTGTTTGTGTTTTTGGTAACGTTGTTATTGTTTAAGGTTTTTGCAGTCATTACACTTATCAAAACATATTAGATACATTGTGCTTTCGTTTTAAAGGGTTGAAAATTGGATTGGGCACTGATAATATTCCTATAATGTAGGGAATCAGAGATCATCCAATTAGAGAGGATACGGATGACATTATTCAGTAAGAGGACATTTCCATGTAAAAGGAACCATGCTCTCCATGCAAAGTTCATAGGAGAATAACAAATTGGGTGTCAAATGAAAGCTAAGAGTCTATATTAAGGCATATATACATTTTCCAATTAAATTTAGTCTTGTTTGGGGATGGCGCTCATTGGAATAATAGCCAGTGTGTAGAATAATACCCAAAATATGCAAAGGACGATATTGTATATTTCTACCTTTGTGTACCTATTCAGGATACATCAACATGAGGAGAATGATATCAATATCCATAATTATGCATTTCTGTGTAGTACAGATCAGGGATCCATGATGTCATTCTTTGACGATAATTCTGCTACCGGGTGTAAATCCACTTCACTTACTGTAGTTCAATAACCAAAATAGATTTGTTCAAAGTCAAGGTGTCATGTCATAACTGATACCTCATTCTTTCTGCAGACATCTTTGAGTCACTGCAGACACTCTTAAGAGTTTTTGGAAAAAGTCGTCAAATAAAAAACCGAGGGAGATTTAAAAATAAATCTGTTATCAAACTTTGCATCTGCACAGTTCTTCTAGTAAACGTGCTTTTGTGAAATGTTCAGTAACAATTATTAAAGGTAGTCCTTGTGCATAGAGTTGTATGGTTTGTTAAACTTTGAAATCAATGGTTTTTATTCAATATACATTTAAAAGTAAAAATACTGAGTCAAAGCGTTATTCTGTTGCCGTGGAAATGCCCAAGAGCAGCATGGGGTTCTGTGAAGGAAGAGGATAGAGATGCTGAGGGCACTGTGATTTGAAGAGCGGGGTGGAACATACGCTGGGAGAATATCAATGCAATCTTGTGATATTTCCAGTGTTTCAATACAGAGGCAAGAGAGGAAGTGTGTGTGTTTGTGTGTGTGTGTGTGTGTGAGAGAGAGAGAACAGCGAGACAAAGAGACCATACCTACTCAGTTATTCATAAATAACTATTGTCAGCTTCATTTAGACCCCTGTAGACCCATGTAGACCCCTGTAGACCCCTTTAGACCCCTGTAGACCCCTGTAGACCCCTGTAGACCCCTGTAGACCCCTGTAGACTGTAGAGGAGATGTGCTCTTAAAACATGTAAACGTAGCCAACACGAGCATAGTATTCCTGTGAGGCCTGAGGACACACAGCCACGTCCTTATGTGAGAGTTTTTGTGATTTTAAATGCACTACATACGTTTGAAGGGGCGGCTGTACAAAACCCTCTAACTTTGATCATTAAACTTAGACATTAACCATTCAAACCTTCTCCCTGGCTCCGGGACTGAAGAGACAAACTTTGGAGCCTTTTACTGCTGAGGTAGGTTACCATCCCCTGCCTGAGATTGACCTCATTGTCCAGTGGCAGAGACCACTTCACACTAGAGGACTTCATCGATCCACCTTTACCCGAATACCGAGACCCGATCCAGGACCCGAGCGGGTCAAGATCGAGAATTCTAAATAATGTCGGATCTGATATGATTGTCATGGGTCTCGGGTATGTGTCATTTTAACTGACTTGTCCAGAAGGACCCGTACAGATCTGAATGCGACTGCTGCAGTAGAGAGAGAGAGAGATTGTATCATTTCTATTGCTGCTCTTGTTTTTCAAGAGAGTGGCGCGTGTAGCTTGTTGTTGTTGTTGGCCAAGTCATCAAAGCGACAATAGGCTACAGTCATAGAGCCTCCATATGTGGCAAAAGTTAGGAGATGTCTAATCAATAGAAGATGGGATTTAAATTATGAAATTAAAAGTTGAAGGAGAAGGATAGGCTACAACGACCAAGAGCCAACAGGTAGGCTGCTACTTAATATTCTGAATGGAGTTGTTGTTGGGATGAGAAAGCACATGCACTGCGGCCTCAATTAGCCTAGCTAGCTAACATTAGCTAGCTTAACTAGCTTCCGGTTTGATATAGTCAAGGCAGGTACTACTTAATCATATTGCATGATAAATAACCTAGCTAATAGTCTACATTTACATTTTAGTCATTTAGCAGACGCTCTTATCCAGAGCGACTTACAGTTAGTGAATACATATATATATTTTTTTTATACTGGCCCCCGTGGGAATCGAACCCACAACCCTGGCGTTGCAAACGCCATGCTCTATCAACTGAGCTACATCCCTGCCAGCCATTCCCTCCCCTACCCTGGACGACGCTGGGCCAATTGTGCGCCGCCCATGAGTCTCCCAGTCGCGGCCGGCTGCGACAGAGCCTGGATTCGAACCAGGATCTCTAGTGGCACAGTTAGCACTGCGATACAGTGCCTTAGACCACTGCGCAACTCAGGAGTCTACTATAGTGCAAGTCGGCTTGTTGGTTGGTTGCTGTCTCTCGTCTCTCCCTCCATCCTCCCCGTGTCACTCACTCACAGAACGGCCTCTCTCCCTCCTCTCACTTTTCTGCTGCTTCCCTAACTCGGTTAGGATCGGACCAGGTCTGGATCGGACCAGGTCTATACGTAATGGGTCCTCAGTTCTGTTTGGAACGGGTCTTTACATTAAAAAATATATTTATCCATATCGGGTCCGGGTGGGAAAGCCCCAGGTCAATTTCGGAACGGGTAAAACTTTTTGGACCTGTGAAGACCACTACTTCACACCTCTGTGTTAGGGACCAGGTTGCCAGGGAACTGAGTCGGCTGACCTGGTCAACCAATCACAGGCCCTATCAGGTGGGGTAACAGACCCGTATTCCTGCCTGTTCTTTAGTAGGACACAGGAATGCAGAGAGACAACAGGTCTGAGGAACTCTGTACAACCTCAACACATCTGCTATCATTTCTTACAACCAACAAGAACTTTTGAACATCAGATTGGCAGTTACTTACCTCAATTCCGGCTTCAACTTTGACTTCTGTAATTCCGACCCAATTTTCAGGCTACCCAAAAGGAAACACTGACCTTACAGAGGCAAGAGAGGGGGGATCCTGGTGAGGTTAAGGTGAAGGGAGAACCGACCACCTCTTCCCTCCATTCTACTGGCCAGTGGTGGAAAAAGTACTTAATTGTCATACTTGAGTAAAAGTAAAGATACCTTAATAGAAAATGACTCAAGTAAAAGTGAAAGTCAGCCAGTAAAATACTACTTGAGTAAAAGTCTAAAAGTGTTTGGTTTTAAATATACTTAAGTATCAAAATTAAATGGAATTGCTAAAATGTACTTAAGTATAAAAGGTCAAAGTAAAAGTATAAACCATTTCAAGTTTGGCATGGGTCCTCAGATCCTCAAATGGTTATACAGCTGTACCATCGAGAGCATCCTGACTGGTTGCATCACCGCCTGGTATGGCAACTGCTCGGCCTCCAACCGCAAGGCACTACAGAGGGTAGTGCGTACGGCCCAGTACATCACTGGGGCCAAGCTTCCTGCCATCCAGGACCTCTATACCAGGCGGTGTCAGAGGAAGGCCCTAAAAATTGTCAAAGACTCAAGCCACCCTATTCATAGACTGTTCTCTCTGCTACCGCACGGCAAGCGGTACCTGAGCGCCAAGTCTAGGTCCAAAAGGCTTCTCAACAGCTTCTACCCCCAAGCCATAAGACTCCTGAACAGCTAATCATGGCTACCAGGACTATTTGCTCTGCCCCCCCACCCCACCCCATCTTTTACGCTGCTGCTACTCTGTTTATTATTTATGCATAGTTACTTTAACTCTACCCACATGTTCATATGACCTCAACTACCTCGACTAGCCGGTGCCCCCGCACATTGACTCTGTACCGGTACCCCCCTGTATATAGCCTCCCTACTGTTATTTTATTTTACTGCTGCTCTTTAGTTATTTGCTTTTATTTTATTTTTTTGTTTAATTAACACTTTTTTATTTTTTATTTTTCTTTAAAAAACTGCATTGTTGGTTAAGGGCTTGTAAGTAAGCATTTCACTGTAATGTCTACACCTGTTGTAATCGGCGCATGTGGCAAATCAAATTTGATTTGATTTGATTTGAAGTTCCTTATATTAAGCAAACCAGACGGCACAATTTGCTTTTTTTTATTGACAGATAGCCAGGGGCACACTCCAACACTCAGACAGAATTTACAAACAAAGCATTTGTGTTTAGTGAGTCCGCCAGATCAGAGGCAGTAGGGATGACCAGGGATATTCTCTTGAAAAGTGTGTGAATTGGACAATTTTCCTGTCAAAATGTAACGAGTTCTTTTGGCTGTCAGGGAAAATGTATGTATACATCATTTTCTTTATGAATGTAGTGAAGTCAAAGTAAAAGTTGCCAAAAATATGAATAGTAAAATAAAGTACAGATACCCCAAAAACTGACTTAAGTAGTACTTTAAAGTATTTTTACTTAAGTACTTTACACCACTGCTACTGGCCAATTTACAGTCACACATATACAGATGGATGACCTCCTACCGCGGATTTGCTACCAACGGGACTCTCGAAACTGCAATATTTTCTGCTTTTCTGAAACATGGCTCACGGACAAGATACCCCCCATGGCTATCCAACTCAATTGATTCTCCATTCACCATGCCAACAGAACAGTGGAGTCAGGGAAATCGATGGGGGGAGGGGTTTGCCTCTTCATTAACAACAACTGGTGTGCTGACTCGAGCGCAGTGGAAGTGTCGCAACTTGCTCTTACAGTCTCACGTCAGAATTAGACGTATATCCATGTTTCTCAAACGTCAAATTTAGAAGTTGTTGCAAACATCAAATTTGGAAGTGTTTAAGGTTAAGCTTAGGCGTTCATTCCAAAATCTTAAGGCTAGGCATTAACTCCGAATGGTCAAGTTAAGGGTTAAGGTTTAGGATTATAACAAAAATCTAAAAAATAACTTTCTATCATGACACTGTATTCCTGCTTCCTCTTTACAAGCAGAAGCTCAAACAGGAATTAACTGCGACTCGCTACATTGAGAAATTGTCTCCAGAATCAGAGATTATGCTACAGGACGTCTTTGATAGCACTGACTGGAATATGTTTCGGGACAACGACAAGCTAATCATCTCCATCAATGGCTTCATTAGGAAATTGTCCCCACAGTTAAGGTTTGCTGCTTCCCCAATCAAAAGCTCTGGATTAACACTGAGGTTGGCGCTAAACTAAAGGATAGAGCTACTGCACACAAGGCTATCACAGACAATCCTGAGGCTACGGCTGAGGACAGGAAAAAGTACATAGTCATCAAATGAGCAAAAGGACAATATAGGAATAAGGTGGAATCATATTACACAGGCTCTGACGTCCGCCACATGTGGCAGGGGCTACAGTCCATTACAGATTACAAAGGAAGACCCAGCCGTGATGTGCCCAACGATGCCTCTCTACCAGACGAACTCAATGAATTTTATGCACGCTTTGACAATAACAACATCATGCCCGGTGTGAGGGCCACCACCGACCCAGAAGATTGGGTGATCTCGCTCTCTGAGGCCGACGTGAGTAAAGTCTTTAATCAGGTGTCACGATCGTCGTAGGGAATAGACCAAGGCGCAGCGTGATGAACGAACATGTTTATTTATCTTTAGTGATAAATACTGACAATGAACAAAACAACAAACGACTCGTAACGTCCTAGGTAACATAGACCAACACGGAACAAGAACCCACAAACACAAAGGGAAAACAGACAGTTTAAATATGGCTCCCAATCAGAGACAACCAGCCACAGCTGACACTCGTTGCCTCTGATTGGGAGTCACTCAGGCCAACATAGAAATAAACAAACTAGAACTCCCAACATAGAAATATCACACATAGAATGAACACACCCTGGCTCAACATATAGAGTCCCAGAGCCAGGGTGTGACAGTACCCCCCCCTAAAGGCGCGGACTGCGACCGCGCCTCAACTAGAACAAAACAGGGGAGGGCTGGGTGGGCATTCCTCCTCGGCGGCGGTTCTGGCTCCGGGCTTGCCCACCACCCTCCAATAATCCCCCCATAGCGCCCCTGGTCCGGTCTGGCCCCACTGGCCGGAGCTGAACTGGACGTAGCAGGAGCGGTTAGCTTCAGCTCCGTAGTGGAGCAGTTGACCGGTACCTCATTAGGCACCGGTGACCCAGGCACGGGTTGTGCCGGACTGACGACGCGCACCCCTGGCCTGGTGCGTGAGGCAGGAACGGACCGGACCGGGCTGACGATGCGCACCCCTGGCTTAGTGCGTGGAGTAGGAACGGGCCGGACCGGGCTGACGATGCGCACCCCTGGCTTGGTGCGTGGAGTAGGAACGGGCCGGACCGGGCTGACGATGCGCACCCCTGGCTTGGTGCGTGGAGTAGGAACGGGCCGGACCGGGCTGACGACACCCACCGTAGGCTTGGTGCGTGGAGCAGGGACAGGCCGGACCGGGCTGGCGACGCACACCGTAGGCTTGGTGCGAGGAGCAGGGACAGGCCGGGCCGGGCTGGCGACGCGCACCGTAGGCTTGGTGCGTGGAGCAGGGACAGGCCGGGCCGGGCTGGCGACGCACACCGTAGGCTTGGTGCGAGGAGCAGGGACAGGCCGGGCCGGGCTGGCGACGCACACCGTAGGCTTGGTGCGAGGAGCAGGGACAGGCCGGGCCGGGCTGGCGATGCACTCCGTAGGCTTGGTGCGAGGAGCAGGGACAGGCCGGGCCGGGCTGGCGACGCGCACCGTAGGCTTGGTGCGTGGAGCAGGGACAGGCCGGGCCGGGCTGGGGACGCACACCGTAGGCTTGGTGCGAGGAGCAGGGACAGGCCGGGCCGGGCTGGCGACGCGCACCGTACACTTGGTGCGTGGAGCAGGGACAGGCCGGGCCGGGCTGGCGACGCACACCGTAGGCTTGGTGCGAGGAGCAGGGACAGGCCGGGCCGGGCTGGCGACGCGCACCGTACACTTGGTGCGAGGGGCCGTAACAGGCCGGACCGTACTGGGGACACACACCACTGGCTCTACCCCGGGATCTGGAACGGGCCGGACCAGACTGGTAACACACCCCAGTACCTCTCGCCGTGCCTCTAAACCTTCTTTCCCTACTTTGACCAGTGGCCCCCGTAACCTGGTGGCCTTCTGAATACGCCCCTTTTCTGCCTCCGTCAGCCCCGTCGTCCATGCCCTGTGCCCCCCCCTAAAAATGTTTTGGGGTTGCCTCTCGTCCGTCCGACGATGACACTGCTGACGCCGCTGCTCCTCTCTCGCCAGGGCCTTAATCCTAGCCCATGGCCCTTTGCCCCCGAGCATGTCCTCCCGGGACCACGATTTTCCCACCTGGGCCATCGCCAACCTCTCCATCTCCTTTCCCGGCGCTTCCTCCCATGTCCAGTCTGCCTGCTCCTGGACACGCTGCTTGGTCCTTGTATGGTGGGTTCTTCTGTCACGATCGTCGTAGGGAATAGACCAAGGCGCAGCGTGATGAACGAACATGTTTATTTATCTTTAGTGATAAATACTGACAATGAACAAAACAACAAACGACTCGTAACGTCCTAGGTAACATAGACCAACACGGAACAAGAACCCACAAACACAAAGGGAAAACAGACAGTTTAAATATGGCTCCCAATCAGAGACAACCAGCCACAGCTGACACTCGTTGCCTCTGATTGGGAGTCACTCAGGCCAACATAGAAATAAACAAACTAGAACTCCCAACATAGAAATATCACACATAGAATGAACACACCCTGGCTCAACATATAGAGTCCCAGAGCCAGGGTGTGACATCAGGTCAATACCCGCATGGCCCGATGGTATTCCAGGGCGCATTTTCAGAGCACGTGCAGAACAGCTGGCAGGTATATTCAGGGTAATTTTCAACCTCTCTTTGTCCCAGTCTGTAATCCCCACATATTTAAAAATGACCACCACCATTCCTGTTCCCAATAACTCTAAAGCTTCATGCCACAACGACTACCGCCCTGTAGCACTCACATCTGTAATCATGAAGTGCTTTGAGAGTCTGGTTATGGCATTTACATTTACATTTTAGTCATTTAGCAGATGCTCTTATCCAGAGCGACTGACAGTTAGTGAGTGCATACATTTTCATACTGGCCCCCCTGGCACACATCAACTCCCTCATCCCAGAATAACCTGTGCCCCCGCACATTGACTCTGTACCGGTACCCCCTGTATATAGCCTCGCTACTGTTATTTTACTGCTGCTTTTTAATTATTTATTATTTTTCAATTTTTCTTATTTTTTAATTTTTACTTATAAATTTTTTACTTAACACTTATTTTTCTTAAAACTGCATTGACCTGTTGTATTCGGCACATGTGATAAATAAAATGTGATTTCATTTGACACCCTAGATCCACTCCAATTTGCATACCGCCCCAACAGTTCTATAGACGACACAATCTCAATTGCCTGAGGCTAGTAGGCCTCAGGCTATAGGTAATAGCACACAGTAGTATGTACAGTAGGGACAAGTTAGCATTAGTGTTAGCGGCTAAGAACGGTAGGATGCTAACATGTAAACAGATCGGCCATCTTAGTAGAGGCCAGGGCGTAATGAAATCACAGGTTTTACCTCATGCCCTGAACATGTAGAATAACCATGAACTATGCCAAATGGTCTAGATAAACATGTAAGCAGGAAGGCTAGTACCCAGGCATGAAGTAACAGGATACTAGCATGGAAACATTGAGTGAATAAGCACAAGATAGTAGTAAACAGTAGTTACACAGTACCAGGAGATTATTACGTACTGAAACACATTAAGATTTGATTTGACACCCTAGACCCACTCCAATTTGCATACCGCCCCAACAGTTCTATAGACGACGCAATCTCAATTGCACTCCACACTGTCCTCACCCATCTAGATAATAGGAATACCTATGTGAGAATGCTGTTCATTGACTACAGCTCAGCGTTCAACACCATTGTCCCCTCCAAGCTCGTCACTAAGCTTAGGACCCTGGGAATGAACACTTCCCTCTGCAACTGGATCCTGGACTTCCTGATGGGCCGACCATAGGTGGTGAGGGTAGGCAACAAAATATCCTCCGCCACGCTGACCCTCAACACGGGGGCACCTCAGGAGTGTGTGCTTAGTCCCCTCCTGTACTCCCTGTTTACCAACTACTGCGTGGCCACACACGACTCTAACACCATCATTAAGTTTGCTGACCAAACGACGGTGGTAGGCCTGATCACCAGGGATGATGAGACAGCCTGCAGGGAGGAGGTCAGTGACCTGGCAGTGTGGGGTCGGAACAACAACCTCTCCCTCAACGTCAGTAAGACCAAAGAGCTGATCATGGACTACAGGAGGCTGGGTTGCAGTGGAGCAGGTCGAAAGCTTCATGTTCCTTTGTGTCCAAATCACTGAGAACTTAAAAATGGTCCACACACACAAGCACAGTCGTGAAGAAGGCGCGACAGTGCCTCTTCCCCCTCAGGAGGTTGAAAAGACTTGGCATGGGCTCTTAAATCCTCAAAATGTTATACAGCTGTACCATTGAGAGCGTCTTGCATCACTGCTTGGTATGACAGTAGCACTGCCCTCGATCGCATGGCACTACAGAGGGTGATGCGGACAGCCCAGTACATTACTTGGGCCGAGCTCCCTGCCATCCAGGACCTCTATATCAGGCGGTGTGAAAGGAAGGCCCGGATAATCGTTAAAGACTCCAATCACCCATGCCATAGACTGTTCTCTCAACTTCCGCACAGCAAGCAGTACCTGTGCATCAAGTCTGACACCAAAAGGCTCCTGAACAGCTTGCCATAAGACTGATTAGGCTATAGGTAATAGCACACAGTAGTATGTACAGTAGGGGCAAGTTAGCATTAGTGTTAGCGGCTATGAACGGTAGGATGCTAACATGTAAACAGATCGGCCATCTTAGTAGAGGCCAGGACGTAATGAAATGCCTTGGACATGTAGAATACCCATTAACTATGCCAAATGGTCCAGATAAACATGTAAGCAGGAAGGCTAGTACCCAGGCATGAAGTAACAGGATACTAGCGTGGAAACATTGAGTGAATAAGCACAAGATAGTAGTAAACAGTAGTTACACAGTACCAAGAGATTATTACGTACTGAAATTACAACAGCTGAAGTCTAACCCGGTATGAGTCCACTTACATGGTCAGTGACGCACTTCCACACAGGTAGGAGGTCCAGGGTGGAGGATTGTCCAGGAAGAAACGTCCAGCTGATGATTTGGTGTGGAGCCTCGGGTTTACAGAGGCTGTGCTCAACCTGGGCTCCAAAATCCAACTGAAGAGTTCAGAAATTGTGTTGGGGGTTCTCCTGCCGCTGGTTAGGCCACTGATAGGCTGACCAGGACACATGACACAGGTCAAGAGTTTCCCCTAACAAAAATATATGGAAATGTCTGCTCTACCCAAAATTACAACCAACTCATTGCAGCATTACCGCAAAAATGGAAGAGGCAAGTGGAAGAGGGGAAAAGTAAGGAACATGTCTGTCGGCCCTGCATTAAAGACCAAAATTGGTTAAAGACAATTGTGGTAAATAAGAAAATATACCAGTTTCGTTTAAGGAGCAAAAAATTGACAGCTGTGCCATATAGATTGCAAAATAGTTGGGAAGACATTTTCGATGTACCGATTCCATGGCACATGGTTTATGAACAGATTCGCAAAACTTCGAATTTTTACATTTAAATTATTATACAAAAGTCTTGCAACCAATATAATGCTATATATATGGGGGATACAACCTTCCCAGCTCTGCAGATTTTGCTGCAAAGATACAGAGTCATTAGATCATTTATTTTGGTACTGTCCATACAGTGAGGGAAAAAAGTATTTGATCCCCTGCTGATTTTGTACGTTTGCCCACTGACAAAGAAATGATCAGTCTATAATTTTAATGGTAGGTTTATTTGAACAGTGAGAGACAGAATAACAACAAAAAAATCCAGAAACACGCATGTCAAAAATGTTATAAATTGATTTGCATTTTAATGAGGGAAATAAGTATTTGACCCCTCTGCAAAACATGACGTAGTACTTGGTGGCAAAACCCTTGTTGGCAATCACAGAGGTCAGACGTTTCTTGTAGTTGGCCACCAGGTTTGCACACATCTCAGGAGGGATTTTGTCCCACTCCTCTTTGCAGATCTTCTCCAAGTCATTAAGGTTTCGAGGCTGACGTTTGGATACTCGAACCTTCAGCTCCCTCCACAGATGTTCTATGGGATTAAGGTCTGGAGACTGGCTAGGCCACTCCAGGACCTTAATGTGCCTCTTCTTGAGCCACTCCTTTGTTGCCTTGACCGTGTGTTTTGGGTCATTGTCATGCTGGAATACCCATCCACGACTCATTTTCAATGCCCTGGCTGAGGGAAGGAGGTTCTCACCCAAGATTTGATGGTACATGGCCCTGTCCATCGTCCCTTTGATGCAGTGAAGTTGTCCTGTCCCCTTAGCAGAAAAACACCCCCAAAGCATAATGTTTCCACCTCCATGTTTGACGGTGGGGATGGTGTTCTTGGGGTCATAGGCAGCATTCCTCCTCCTCCAAACATGGCGAGTTGAGTTGATGCCAAAGAGCTCCATTTTGGTCTCATCTGACCACAATACTTTCACCCAGTTCTCCTCTGAATCATTCAGATGTTCATTGGCAAACTTCAGACGGGCATGTATATGTGCTTTCTTGAGCAGGGGGACCTTGCGGGCGCTGCAGGATTTCAGTCCTTCACGGCGTAGTGTGTTACCAATTGTTTCCTTGACAAGATCCTCCCGTGTAGTTCTGGGCTGATTCCTCACCATTCTCATGATCATTGCAACTCCACGAGGTGAGATTTTGCATGGAGCCCCAGGCCAAGGGAGATTTACAGTTCATTTGTGTTTCTTCCATTTGCGAATAATAGCACCAACTGTTGTTACCTTCTCACCAAGCTGCATGGCGATGGTCTTGTAGCCCATTCCAGCCTTGTGTAGGTCTACAATCTTGTCCCTTACATCCTTGGAGAGCTCTTTGGTCTTGGCCATGGTGGAGAGTTTGGAATCTGATTGATTGATTGCTTCTGTGGACAGGTCTCTTTTATACAGGTAACAAGCTGAGATTAGGAGCACTCCCTTTAAGAGTTTTGCTCCTAATCTCAGCTCGTTACCTGTATAAAAGACACCTGGGAGCCAGAAATCTTTCTGATTGAGAGGGGGTCAAATACTTATTTCCCTCATTAAAATGCAAATCAATTTATAACATTTTTGACATGCATTTTTCTGGATTTCTTTGTTGTTATTCTGTCTCTCACTGTTCAAATAAATCGACCATTAAAATTATAGACTGATCATTTCTTTGTCAGTGGTCAAACGTACAAAATCAGCAGGGGATCAAATACTTTTTTCCCTCACTGTATGTAGCTTGTTTTTGGTCACAGGTCCAGGAATGGCTGAAGAATTGCAACATTTAGGGAATGGCCAACAGGGATGTAGCTCAGTTGATAGAGCATGCCGTTTGCAACGCCAGAGTTGTGGGTTTGTTTCCCACGGGGGGCCAGTATAAACAAATAATTTATGCATTCACTAACTGTAAGTCGCTCTGGATAAGAGCGTCTGCTAAATGACTAAAAAATAAATAAAAAAAGGGTGGGATGAATAACAACAAGATAACAAATGTAAAATATTCTGTGTCTGTAAAATGTATATAGGTTCATATATATGGCAAATAGAAATCAAACTGGATGGACATCAGAAATAGATGGGAGAGGTTGAGGGTAGAGGAAGGACAAGACTAAAAACAAACAAAATATAACTATTGTAAAATAGATTGTGTCCGTAAAAGGTATATAGTATGTAAAAGCCTAAGTGTTGTTGTTCATTAGTTTACTCCAATTAGGGGAGGGGTGTTAGGGTTAGCGGAAAATAATGAAGGAAATATTTTTTTAAAGATATCTATATATATATACTGTATAATAATAATAATAATAATAATAATAATAATAATAATAATAATAATATGCCATTTAGCAGACGCTTTTATCCAAAGCGACTTACAGTCATGTGTGCATAAATTTTTACGTATGGATGGTCGCGGGGATCGAACCCACTACCCGGGCGTTACAAGCGCCATGCTCTACCAATTGAGCTACAGAGGACCACATACTGTATATATACAGTATAGTCGCTCTGGATAAGAGCGTCTGCTAAATGATGTAAATGTAAATGTATTTATATGTATATTTGTCCACACTTTGTTACATTACAGCCTTATTCTAAAATGGATTATGTTTTTACAATCCCGAGTGCATACATTTTCATACTGGCCCCCTGTGGGAAACGAACCCACAACCCTGGCGTTGCAAGCGCCATGCTCTACCAACTGAGCTACACGGAAATATCAGAAATGCATCATTTACATAAGTATTCAGACCCTTTGCTATGAAACTCAAAATTGAGCTCAGGTGCATCCTGTTTCCATTGATCATCCTTGAGATGTTTGTACAACTTGATTGGAGTCCACCTGTGGCAAATTCAATTGATTGGACATGATTTAGAAAGGCACACACCTGTCTATATAAGATCCCACAGTTGACATTGCAAGTCAGAGTAAAAACCAAGCCGTGAGGTCGAAGGAAATGTTCGTAGAGCTCCGAGACAGGATTGTGTCGAAGGCACAGTTCTGGGGAAGAGTACCAAAAAAATTTCTGTAGTATTGATGGCACCCAAGAACACAGTGGCCTCCATCATTCTTAAATGGAAGAAGTTTGGAACAACAAAGACTCGTCCTAGAGCTGGCGGCCCGGCCAAACTGAGGAATCGGGGGAGAAGGGCCTTGGTCAGGTAGGTGACCAAGAACCCGATGGTCACTCTGACAGTGCTCTAGAGTTCCTCTGTGGAGATGGGAGAACATTCCAGAAGGACAACCATCTCTGCAGCACTCCACCAATCAGGCCTCCACCAATCAGGCCTCCCGAGTGGCGCAGCGGTCTAAGCACTGCATCTCAGTGCTACAGACCCTGGTTTGATTCCAGGCTGTATCACAACCGCCGTGATCGGGAGTCCCATAGGGTGGCGCACAATTGGCCCAGCGTCGTCTGGGTTAGGGGAATGCCGTCATTGTAAATAAGAATTTGTTGAACTCTTTGGCCAGAATGCCAAGCGTCACGTCTGGAGGAAACCTGGCACCATCTCTACAGTGAAGCATGGTGGTAGCAGAATCATGCTGTGGGGATGTTTTTCAGCGGCAGGTACTGGGAGACTAGTCAGGATCGAGGCAAAGATGAACGGAGCAAAGTACAGAGAGATCCTTGATGAAAACCTGCTCCAGAGCGCTCAGGACCTCAGACTGGGGCGAAGGTTCACCTTCCAACAGGACAATGACCCTAAGCACACAGCCAAGACAACACAGGAGTGGCTTCAGGACAAGTCTCTGAATGTCCTTGAGTGGCCCAGCCAGAGCCCGGACTTGAACCCGATCTAACATCTCTTGAGAGACGTGAAAATAGCTGTGCAGCAGCGCTCCCCATCCAACCTGACAGAGCTTGAGAGGATCTGCAGAGAAGAATGGGAGAAACTCCCCAAATACAGGTGTGCCAAGCTTGTAGCGTCATACCCAAGAAGACTCAAGGCTGTAATCGCTGCCAAAGGTGCTTCAACAAGGTACTGAGTAAAGGGTCTGAATACTTATGTAAATGTGATATTTTTATTTTTTTATTTTTTATAAATTATCTAAAATGTCTAAAAACATGTTTTTGCTTTGTCATTATGGGGTATGGTGTGTAAATTGATGAGGGGAAAAATTTTTTTTTTATGAATTTTTGAATAAGGTTGTAGGGTAACAAAATGTGGAAAAAGTCAAGGGGTCTGAATACCTTCCGAAGGCACTGTATGTGGGTATGTATGTGTATGTATATATACTATTTATACTGTATATATTTACAAAAAAATATATGGGGGATTGGAAATTATGCAGACAATTACATTGATGGAAGCTACAATCTATCTACAATATTAAAGCTGATCTACCCCCTAAAAAAATTAAATAAAGACTTGCCCCTAGCAATGGAGTTTACCAAAAACAAAGGTGTGAAAGTTGGGGGGCAGAGTGTCTGTAAACAATTGAAAGCCCAAAGCGAGAGAGAGAGAGAGAGAGAGAGAGAGCGAGAGAGAGAGAGAGAGAGAGAGAGAGAGAGAGAGAGAGAGAGAGAGAGAGAGAGAGAGAGAGAGAGAGAGAGAGAGAGAGAGAGAGAGAGAGAGAGAGAGAGAGAGAGAGAGAGAGAGAGAGAGAGAGAGAGAGAGAGAGAGAGAGAGAGAGAGAGAAAATCCTTCAGTGGCTTTTTGGAGATATAAATATTCCATATAAAAGATTTATGTGACCATTCTGAATAACATCCGGCCTAATGTATTGTTCGTTTTAGTGCTAAATGTTTCATGTATCAAGACGCCGGATGTAGTGGCAGCTTTTTAATCAGCTCTGATCTGTGGCCTGCCTCAGTTCATGTTAAGTAGGCAGCTCTCCCCTCTGAGGCTAGCACGTAGCGTACTGAACACCACTGAACACTAAAGCAATGCACAGACTGCACAGTGTACACAATCAGAGAACAAGGGGGAGAGTTGGAGGGGAGGAGAGAAGAGGATAGCTATATTAGCATTCTATAAACATTTAATATAGCGACATCAAGAGTGAAAGGCAGAGATGTACTCTACTGACAATAGTGGATATACAGGGAAATAGTAAGCTGTAATCAAATAGAACCGCAAACGATGGAGAGGAAGAAAGAGACAATGGAATGGAAAGCGAATGGTGAAAGCAACAGCGATGAACAGGAAGGGGACCTCTACTAATACCAGGAAGTTCATTGTATTCTGTATTCTTTCAGTGTGAGTTGTCTCTCAGGCCATGTTTGTTCCAGGGAGTAATGTTGAGTGGAGGAGGGTCCAGGGGGAAATCAAGCTCCTCTGACTGTGCGAGTTAATGAAGAGGCACCAAAGTGAGTCTATTTGTGTTGAATTTCCACACAGCTTCTGATGCAAGGTCAGTGTGATATCTCTCTCTCTGGATGAAGTGTCTCTGTTTGTTTAGCATTGGATGTATGCAGCGCTGTTACCCAGCATTCGATGCCCGGGGTTAGTCAAATAGTGGTGAGGCATGGAGCAGAACCCTCTCCTCCACCGTAGAGTCTCAAAAAATATGTCCACATTTATATCCCAACCTGAGTAGAGGACACATGGTGTACTAATGTATGTACTCTACTCAGGTCGGCATATAAATATGGACATCCTTTTTGAGACTCAGGTGTAGTTAGACTGCATTCTGCAGTAGTCTTCGATTCTTGACGTTCTCTCATACATTACAGTATATATTACAGGGGGCTCAATCTGGCTCTCGATACAAGGTTTCCACTATTCACCACCCAATTACAGCTGCCTGTAGCTCCGAAATGCAAGCCAATATTTATTGAGCTAACTCATTCAGACACTTGGACAAATACAGTTAGATGTAGTTGCTCCACGTTTAGCACCAGTCATGCAGAAAATAGGTGTGCCTTAACCCTGCAATACCTCCGCGGACATTACATTTGACATTTTAGTCATTTAGCAGACGCTCTTATCCAGAGCGACTTACAGTTTTTTAGTGAGTGCATACATTTTCATACATTACGACGACAATACCCTCTTTATTCTTGATGTGAAAAAGCAATCAGGCACAGAGCTCTCCCTCTCTGTCAACAACTCACTGCCAGCCACCCACAGTGGGCGAATTTAAATTGGGCGATAGATGTCAGCACGGGTCACAGTTCACCCGCAGCCATTAAGCGAGTGTCAGTACGGAGTGTGGTCAGTGCGGCGTGGTGTTAGCCTGGTACGTCCCGCTCCGACCTCTCGCTTGCGTCTAGTGCAGTGCCGGAAATGCCCTAGCTCCTGTCATGGCGTCGTCCGTCTCAGGGCCGGGGGGAGATGGGGCCTGACAAGTGCTAAAGAGGATAAATGCTCACTGGCCTCTTGGCTGTCGCGATGAGTCACAGCAGTGAGGTGGTGATTATGCTCCCTGGCTCTCCCTGTGGCTCCCCGCTCACCCGCACTCCGTCCTCCCTCACCCCGGCCCGCAGGCCCACTTCAGATTTCACATCGGATAAAAAAAGTATTGATTCATTGTATTTTTTTACATTCCAGGTCTCTTGTCTAAATACGTGACTGACAAAGGAACAGCAGTACCAGTAGTTCTGCTTCCTTGACTGAAAGAGAAGAGAAGGGGGTTGGAAGATCAATTCAATGTGCAGCCATTGTGTTCCATTCAAGGGAAGCTGATAAATACACACTTCTGGAAGGCTAATTAATGCTGTGCCGTGCCTCAGCTCGCTATGTCACAGTCTCACACCTTCTCTCTGTTCTGTCATGTTCAAAGACAAAGTGTACCAGTAGTCGCAAATCACCTGAAAGCATTGCCTTGAAGTCAAGTCATCTGATTCCCACATTAATTTCTACTGGGGAAACTGTAGGCTATAGAGCTATATAGATATATAGAGAGCTATATAGCCCGCGCTTGTTGTGACTGCCAGTAAAACAGGCTTGATCAATAGCCTGCGTGATAAATTATTAACATAATGCACATATGATGATTGAATTAAACATTAGAACCATTATAAAATGACACCTTTAGAACTCAATGGTACAGCGGTGGTGCAGCAGGGTGTGTCTTTGGGCTGCGCTGTAGACTGGCTTCCTGTGGAGAGGAGATCAGAGATGGTGTATAGGCCATAGGCAACAGACACTCACACACACACACGCACATGCCTAGGGGTCCAATCAGTGTGGTGAGCTAATGGCTCGTGAACCATGTCACTGTCATTTATAACGGATGTCAGTTATATCAACCTCCACTCTATGAAGAATGCAAAGGTCTGCTGGAAGGAATAGAATGGTTTTGTGTGTGCTAAGAAATACAGATGAACTAAGAATGAGTTGGTATCATTATTGTAGTGACATTCCAAAAGTATACATCATCCTGTGGACCACCAATGTAAACCGTATAAAATGGTCATTGTTGTGACTGATATAAGCAGACTGAATTTCATTTGTCGTGTTTCAGTTCAGTGGTCAAAAAGACAAGAAAAGTTTATTTTCACTGATCATGATATAAATGATATGTCATTAGATCAATTAGTAAGCCTATCTTATACTCTGTGGTTTCAAACTTTCACCCGACTTTAATCAAACTTAAAGTTGTACATGTTGAAGTAAATAGACAGACAGCTGTTGTAGTTCTCAGACTGGGCTGAGGTTAATGTTGATTGAGTCCACCACTCCTCTGGACATGTCAATCACTGCAAACAGGCCCTTATGTGCTGTGGTGCTCCAGGCCTACGAGCTGTATGTCTGCTTGGAGCGCTGACACTGCTGACCTGCCCAGCACGCCTCAATGACTGGGGCATACAGACAGGTAGTTGTGCAATTTTCTGTAGATCATCAAGTTTAATATGACTTGTCGTTGAGTATCAGTATTTTGCCATGTGGAATATGTAGCCTGGCGAAAGTAAACCCAGCACAGGACACAAAACTCATTTGGGCTTGTTCATTCTGTTAGAAGCTTCAATGTAGAAAACAAGTTTCAAGTTTTAATGTCACGTGCACAAGTACAGTGAAATGCGGCAGGTAGCCGGTCGGGTAGGAGCGTTGGGCCGGTAACAGAAAGGTTAGATTGAATCCACGAGATTGAATCCCCGAGCTGACAAGGTAAAAATATTTTGTTCTGCCCCTGAGCAAGGCAGTTAACCCACTGTTCCCTGGGCGCCGATGACGTGGACGTCGATTAAGGCAGCCCCCGCACCTCTCTGATTCAGAGGGGTTGGGTTAAATGCGGAAGACACATTTCAGTTGAATGCATTCAGTTGCACAACTGACTAGGTAACCCACTTTCCCCTTTCTTGCAAGCTCTAACCCCAACATTGCAGTAATCAATAACAATGTAATACTAAAAATGACAAGGTAGAACAAAAACACTAGAGATAAAAAAAAATGATAAGAACACGATAAAGTAAGTAAGCATACTATATACAGGGTCAGTTCCAGTACCATATTTACAATGTTCAGGGATACTGGAGTGATAGAGGTAGATACAGTTGAAGTCGGAAGTTTACATACACTTAGGTTGGAGTCATTAAAACTTGTTTTTCAACCACTCCACACATTTCTTGTTAACAAACTATAGTTTTGGCATGTCGGCAAGTCGTTTAGGACATCTACTTTGTGTTCTAAAATTACACAAGTAATTTTTCCAACAATTGTTTACAGACAGATTATTTCACTTATAATTCACTGTCTAACAATTCCAGTGGGTCAGAAGTTTACATACACTAAGTTGACTGTGCCTTTAAACAGCTTGGAAAATTACAGAAAATTATGTCAAGGCTTTAGAAGCTTTTGATAGGCTAATTGACATCATTTGAGTCAATTGGAGGTGTACCTGTGGATGTATTTCAAGGCCTACCTTTGCTTGATATCATGGAAAAATCAAAAGAAATCAGCCAAAATTGTAGACCTCCACAAGTCTGGTTCATCCTTTGGAGCAATTTCCAAATGCCTGAAGGTACCACGTTCATCTGTACAAACAATAGTACGCAAGTATAAACACCATGGGACCGCTCAGGAAGGAGACGCGTTCTGTCTCCTAGAGATGAACGTACTTTGGTGCGAAAAGTGCAAATCAATCCCAGAACAACAGCAAAGGACCTTCTGAAGATGCTGGAAGAAACAGGTACAAAAGTATCTATATCCACAATAAAACAAGTCCTATATCGACATAACCTGAAAGGCCGCTCAGCAAGGAAGAAGCCACTGCTCCAAAACCACCATAAAAAAACCAGACTACGGTTTGCAACTGCACATGGGCACAAAGATCGTACTTTTTGGAGAAATGTCCTCAAAAATAGAACTGTTTGGCTATAATTACCATCGTTATGTTTGGTGGAAAAAGGGGGTAGCTTGCAAGCCGAAGAACACCATCCCAACCGTGAAGCACAAACGGGGGTGGCAGCATCATGCTGTGCTGCAGGAGGGACTGGTGCTCTTCACAAAATAGATGGCATCATGAGGAAGGAAAATTATGTGGATATATTGAAGCAACATCTCAAGACATCAGTCAGGAAATTAAAGCTTGGTCGCAAATGGGTCTTCCAAATGGACTATGACCCCAAGCATACTTCCAAAGTTGTGGCAAAATGGTTTAAGGACAACAAAGACAAGGTATTGGAGTGGCCATCACAAAGCCCTGACCTCAAACCTACAGAAAATTTGTGGGCAGAACTGAAAAAGCATGTGCGAGCAAGGAGGTCTACAAACCTGACTCAGTTACACCAGCTCTGTCAGGAGGAATTGGCCAAAATTCACCCAACTTATTATGGGAAGCTTGTGGAAGGCTACCCGAAACGTTTGACCCAAGTTAAACAATTTAAAGGCCATGCTACCAAATACTAATTGAGTGTATGTAAACTTCTGACCCACTGGGAATGTGATGAAAGAAATAAAAGCTGAAATAAATCATTCTCTCTACTATTATTCTGACATTTCACATCCTTAAAATAAAGTGGTGATCCTAACTGACCTAAGACAGGGAATTTTTACTAGGATTAAATGTCAGGAATTGTGAAAAACTGAGTTTAAATGTATTTGGCTAAGGTGTATGTAAACCTCCGACTTCAACTGTATGTAAAGGAGTAAGGTGACTAGGCATCAGGATATATGATAAACAGAGTAGCAGCAGCATATATGAGGATTGTATTTGATTGGGTGTGTGTAGAGTCAGTATAAATGTATGTGCATATTATGTGTGTAACAAATTATGGAATTAGTGTTTTTGTGTGTGTGTTGGAGTGTCAGTGTGTGTGAGTGTGCAAAAATAAGAATAAAATACAAAAGTCAATAAAATACAAAAGTCAATAAAATACAAAGTCAATAAAATAAAATAGTCAATAAAATACAAAAGTCAATAAAATACAAAGGTCAATAAAATACAAAAGTCAATAAAATACAAAGTGAACCACATAAATGGAATATAAATAAAGTTAAGTGAATCACTAAATGGAACTCCCTGGACCAGCCAGCCTAGTGACTCATGGACCTGTCTGCCACAACACACACACACCCCCGCACACACACAGGTCGACGTCTTTACACAAAGCCACACTGAGACACTTTGGACTAACTCCTTGATGAGATCCACAACTAGGGACCTTTCTAAGATCTTCAAAGGCCTGCCTTAATGAACTGGACCTGGAGTTCCTATCAGCTCAAATCGATTCATTTTAATGTTGTATAGAGTCTTTCTTTTTAAACAATCTTTATTAAGAGCTGTCGTTTAATTGTGAGGAACTGCAGTTTCATCAGACATTTTTTTCTGTTTTGTCCTCTTATGTGAGTGATCCATGTGATCCAAGTACAACTAGTAAAAAATATTCACTGAGTACAGTCAGCTCATATCTACACTAGCAGTTTACATCTACAGCTTACATCTAGTAATTCTTTTTTTTTTGCAGACGCTCTTATCCAGAGCGACTTACAGTTAGTGAGTGCATACATTTTCATACTGGCCCCCCATGGGAAACGAACCCACAACCCTGGCGTTACCAACTGAGCTACAGGAGATCTACAGTCTACAGCTTACATCTACAGTCTACAGCTTACATCTACAGTCTACAGCTTACATCTACAGTCTACAGCTTACATCTACAGTCTACAGCTTACATCTACAGTCTACAGTTTAGATCTACAGTCTACAGCTTACATCTACAGTCTATAGTTTACAGTTTACATCTACAGTTTACAGTTTACAGCTTATATCTAGTCTACAGCTTACATCTACAGTCTACAGCTTACATCTACAGTCTACAGTTTACATCTACAGTCTACAGCTTACATCTACAGTCTACAGTTTACATCTACAGTATATAGCTTACATCTACAGTCTACAGCTTACATCTACAGTCTACAGCTTACATCTACAGTCTACAGTTTACATCTACAGTCTACAGCTTACATCTACAGTCTACAGTTTACAGTTTACATCTACAGTCTACAGCTTACATCTACAGTCTACAGCTTACATCTACAGTCTACAGCTTACATCTACAGTCTACAGCTTACATCTACAGTCTACAGTTTACAGTTTACAGCTCCGTACAGTGCATACAAAACAGTAGTGGCTTATTTCTGCAAAATATGTCAACAAAACACAACACAAGCTCAGTTTTATTAGATTGAACCTTTCTCAGTTCTCATGCCATCTTGATAATAACGTGTAATAATGTGGGGATGTTTTGTCCATGGGTGACCATTTATTTGGATTCCTCACGTCTTAATCGTGGTTAAGAAGAGGTTTGGGTCCAAATTGGACTTTGGGTACTACTGTATTTGTGAATATTATATGAATCCTATAAATTGAAATGGCCAATTTGGGTGCAATCGATATCCTTAAGCTAAAATTGAAATTCAACAAAATGATGTTGCAGAAATGCTTATCTTATCTGTTTCTAACTACAGAAACCATTTCAGAACAATCTGAGTTGGTGGGTGTCATAGCATGCTGAAATTAAATGGAACGACCCCATTGGCACTTGGATTGGAACCAGACTTTTTGGCTAATCTTTATCAAGGGTGGCAATGATGATGGACCTGACTGTATGTCCAATCCGATCCATGTACTGTAATAGTGGGTTCATGGTAAGTGCATGGCTTCCTACATGGACTTCCTGACTGAGCGTGGCCTCATGTAGCATCGTCAGCATACTCAATACAGTGACAGAAACGACCCAAGGCAAGGCATGTTTTTAAAATATATTTTTACTATCAAATGTTGCCCATTAAATATAAACGAGGGAAGGTAAGAGGAAAGAAAAGGGTTGTTCTGACAGAAAACACAAATTATTAATAAAGATATCTCATTAAATTTAAACATTGCACTTAATAGCTCTGTTTATCCAACGTTATTAACTTAAAAGCACTGACTGATTACCTTATGCACTTTACTTTAACAAAATGGATTAATCAGATAATTGGACTTTATCGCAAAATCAAGACCATTATAAAGGAGATGTTAAAAAGCGATTTATCGTTTGACGTTGAATCAAAATGTCACGCCCTGACTCAGGGGACACTTAAATGTTGAGTCAGGGTGTGTATATTCTTTGTTGTGCGTTTTCTATGTTTATTATCTAGTATGTGTATTTCTACGTTGGCCGGTGTGGTTCCCAATCAGAGGCAGCTGTCGCTCGTTGTCTCTGATTGGGGACCATACTTAGGCAGCCTTTGGGCACTATTGAGTTGTGGGATCTTGTTCCGTGTAAGGTATGTTGTGTGTGCTACCTTGGACTTCACGTTTCGTTTCGTTTCGTTTAGTTTAGTTTGTTGTTTTGTCGTGGTGTTTATTTGGTTAAATAAACATGTACGTATATCACGCTGCGCCTTGGTCTGACCAGTCATTCAACGAACGCGACACAAAACCACAATGTGATTCAAATATGGGTGAGAAATCATGGCGCAAATCTTCGAGGGTGATTTGTCATCCAATCTGTTTCATCAAAATGTCCCTCTTGACACGTGCATGTTCTCTCAGATCTAGTGATCTTGCGTATGAGTTTGGTGGACCGAGAGCGTGATTGACCAATCGACAGAATATCCACGCCACATCACCTTTTGCGGTGCTGAAGTGTGACATTGGCATGCTATTTCCCTTAGAGAATGGGTAGAAGGTGGGACATTGGCATGCTATTTCCCTTAGAGAATGGGTAGAAGGTGGGACATTGGCATGCTATTTCCCTTAGAGAATGGGTAGAAGGTGAGACATTGGCATGCTATTTCCCTTAGAGAATGGGTAGAAGGTGAGACATTGGCATGCTATTTCCCTTAGAGAATGGGTAGAAGGTGTGACATTGGCATGCTATTTCCCTTAGAGAATGGGTAGAAGGTGAGACATTGGCATGCTATTTCCCTTAGAGAATGGGTAGAAGGTGGGACATTGGCATGCTATTTCCCTTAGAGAATGGGTAGAAGGTGAGACATTGGCATGCTATTTCCCTTAGAGAATGGGTAGAAGGTGTGACATTGGCATGCTATTTCCCTTAGAGAATGGGTAGAAGGTGAGACATTGGCATGCTATTTCCCTTAGAGAATGGGTAGAAGGTGGGACATTGGCATGCTATTTCCCTTAGAGAATGGGTAGAAGGTGAGACATTGGCATGCTATTTCCCTTAGAGAATGGGTAGAAGGTGGGACATTGTGACAGATGTGGCAAAGCAACGTTATGGAGCAACATCAGTCACAAACAACCCCTCTCTTCACCTACAGTACCTATGGAAAACACAATGCTGAAGCTACAGAATCTGAATGAAAAGAATTCATCCAACTAGAAAGATCAGAACTCAATGGCTGATATTCATAATTCAAAGCAATGGGAACATGTGTGTGTGTGTGTGTGTGTGTGTGTGTGTCTACAGTCTCATTCTTCCTCCATTCTCTTGAGGTAGATGTATGGGGACTTTGAATGACCTTGTGAGGTCATAGACTAGTGAAGGACCTGTTGTGAATGGCTGCGATAAACCTTGGGTTGTAATCTATACAATAAATTGAGTTCAGCAGCACTTGAGTAAAACAGGCTTGTGATGTAGAAGAAATACTATCACTGTCTTCATCAGTATTTGGACAGAATCCGACTGAAATTTGGTAGTGAAGTCACTACCCACTGGGCAAAAACTGGCTGAATCAATGTTGTTTCCACATCATTTCAACCAAAAAATTAAATATGATGACGTTGAATCAAAGTGGAAATCAATCGGTATTTGCAAAAAGTCATTAACGTAAGGGAATTTCCTATTTTATTCACCCAATTTTTAACCTAAATCCAATGACACAGTGAAATGTTTGGTTGATTTCACGTTGAATTCACATTAGTTAACAACTCAACCAAATATAAATCAAAATCTGACATTGAACTGACATCTGCGCCCAGTGGGTATGCACTGTAAACTTGTGTTCCAAAATCCCATGTTCCCACCATTCATAAACATCCCCACATTATTACAGGTTAGTATCAAGATGGCATGAGAACTGAGAAAGACTCAATCTAATGAATCTGAATTCCCTCATATCCTCATAACAACGTTTCTCCAACAATCAGATGGCTCGGTGTGTGTAGCAGCCTTATCAGTTCAGATGGAGAAGGGCAGTCATACACCTTATTCATGCTGAACAAAAACCCTAGGTTAGTTACTTCTCCATGCAAGGCTGAACAAAAACCCTGTGTTAGTTACTGCTCCATGCAGGGCTGAACAAAAACCCTGGGTTAGTTACTGCTCCATGCAGGGCTGAACAAAAACCCTGGGTTAGTTACTGCTCCCAGGGCCTAATCTCTTTGCCTGGTGTACCAGCCAAGCAGTGTTTACTAGGTGGACCAAGCCTTATCCGCTCGCTCAGAGTTGACATACTAGATCTGAATCAATAAACCGATGGCGGGGGGCAGCGGGGTGGCTGGTGCACCACCTGCCCTCCAATGGACGTGGCAGCATAAAGAGCATTGATCCCTCTAGCTGTCTAGGGGTCACAACTGATGATAAGATTGTACCCTTGAACGAATGTAATTAAAATGGATGGGTGGGTTTGCCTGTTATAGCTCAGCTCGGCTTGGAAGACATTATCTATAGACTATAACATTTGATTTATTTCAATCCCAGTTATATTAGTATGTACTGGAAGACAGCGCTATGTAAGTTTAAAGTTTACAACTGAGAGTATATGCAATTGCAGTGAGATGAGAAACATAAGAGGAGAGTTTAGGTATTAAAATGCAAGTCGGTTTTCATATGAGTGGTTGGAACCACTTCTAACCAATCTGCAAAATGGATGCTGTTGTTCGAATAAATGTGTTACAAGCCATTCTTTGTTTCCCACTATTCTGTTTTTGTTCATGTTGTGTTCAATAGAATGAAAACAACATCTGTCTCAACAATGAATAGTGTTCACCTTGACCTGACAAATAATAGGAAATAGATGGAGGACATTTTCAGGTTCAGGTTTAGATCTATGTTCTCTGATTATCTTTGTTGTCAGACATATTCTCTTGGACAGAATTGACAGCCGGAATTGTGATTGCTCTTTCTGTGGGCGTAAATTATTTTTGTTAGCATCATTGTCAGAATGTCAAAAAAATTGATGTACTGTTGGTATTTTCAGTTTCCTATGCCTTGGGGACAGTTTTGAAAACATTGTAACTGCATCGCTAAGGGGGATAGTAGTTGGAATAGCAAAGGCATAAACTATTCGACAAAACAGGAACAAGTCTCTGAGTTTGTTATTCTCTCTTCTACACGTTTAGATTGACCTCCAACCTCGCATTTATTGATAGATGGCTAGTAAGTAACAATAATGATGATGCGAGAACAGTGTCGCTGTACAGAGAAATGTACTCCGAACTTCAAGCACCATCGCCCCGAGAGATTATCTCCTAGATCGTCAGTCAGTTGACACTTGTTCTACCGCTGTCACCATCCATTTATCTTTGGGTCTTTGAAGGACAGACACATTACAACAGCACTCACTCTCTTTCTCGCTCTCACTCACTTGGGGAGGAGGATGTCTGATTAGGGATGAATCAGCAAAAAAATATAATTAAGAGTTTGTGGGGTTCCCTTTTTAGGAGGGGATGTGAATGGTTAAATTTGATCACCCTATAATTCTCTGGCTTTATGAAGCCCTTCACTGTCACTCCTGTCATGATCATCGCTTTATGTTCAGCCAAGGAAGGGGGTGAGGAGCTCCAGGATTAGCCTGTCACAAGTTCATTCTGTTGAACGAGAACCGTGATGAAACACGGTGACGAGGCGGTGTAGAACTCAGTAAATGGGTTGTGTCCCTGGATCATCGGACGGCGAGCTTGAGTCAACTCGAATGCCAAGCATGGGCATATACAAGGTCAGGTGGGGTGTTGATGATATAACTTGCAGCCTTTATTGACAAGTTGGAAGAATAGAATCACTGGCTCATATACAAAACATCTCAGAGATAAAAATAGTTTAGGTAACGCTTAACATTTTAGTTGTATTGGTTTTGAATTAACTAAAAGTATATTATATTTTGGGAGGTAGTTGTTTTAAATGTAATCCAACAAAGATCGATAAAGAAGGATGTAGGGTTAATCATTTTAAGGTTTTAGAAATAGGAGTACAGAAACAGCAACAAAAACGTAAAAAATTGAAAAGGTTTTGGAGTCAGGGCAGAATGGAAAAGACTCAATTCCATTGCTCATTGACATGGTGATAGGAACTTATACCTTTCTACATTTTGTTTTAAAAAAATATCTGGCTAGCTGGTACATTTAGTCTCTCAAACAAAAACCAATGACAGAAACTAATTGTGTAATTACAATACTATAAGAAATAAAGAGAGTCTCACACTCAATATATATAAACTCCCAGTAATTTATTGGATAAAACACCAACTTTTCGGCATTACTGTGCTTTCTTCAGAGTAATGCCAAAACGTTGGTGTTTTGCCCAATAAATGACTGGGAGTTTATATATATGGAGTGTGCGACCATTAGTCAGCACCTCTACACTACATCATTTTCTCTGGGTGTGTGCCAGCTCATGCATTTTATTACATAATTACAATACTATAACACTGATTTATTTTATTACTATGTTATTACACCTCTCTTAAGAGTGGTTTCTTGTCCACTCACTCTGCCAGAAAGTAACACAGTGGAAGTTACTTCTTTCAGTAGTAGGTTAATAACATGAAATATATGCAGGCCAGAAAGGCCTATGACATGCTGAGGGACAGCACCCTTGTCCTCAACCCACAGTTCCAACTGCTCCTCTTTGGACGCTGCCTGCTCTGTCTCAAGTGCGCCACCATTAGGTGCAGGGCCTCATTGGTGCCCGAGCACTTCGGTCATGGTTAACAGGACCATTAAGGAAGACCTCTATAGGGACTATTCTAGAGACAGTTTAGTCCTGAAATTCATTAAAAACTGTGGCTACCATGGACATTCAGTTTCTTAAATTTCACCATGCAATTTTAAACGATGCCTTAAGTTTTTTTTTTTTTATACTGTCTGTCTGTGTGTGTTTGTCCTGTCTGAAACACCCTGTCAGCCCTGAACAAATTGGGCCTCAGGGATGAATACAGTTGTATTGTATTGTATATAGTTTGTTACCCTGGAAACAGCTTGCTTGGCATCATGCCAGCTTGGCAAAAAGTGTTTGGAGTGTAAAGACAGGAGGGATATAATATATATATATATATATTTTTTAAGACTCACTCATGTATCTGTTGTACCCAATAAAATGTTCATTACAATTGTCCTCCACTCTTCCATTTGTGTATTGGCACACATGCTTGTTTACACATCTGATTAGTGTTCATCTTGATTTCGCTGAAAGGACGTGGGCCAACATCAGTGGCCAAATGTGAAGTAGGGCTTTGTAGTGGTACTGGTAGCCCGCTTCCTATCTCACTTTATTATCCCTTAATACCTTCCACATAAACACATGAATATGCATTATCTATATTCACTAGATGAAATATTTAGCTGCCTTTCAAAGTTGCATTGATATATGTATTTTCCCTTTAGTCTCTTAACCTTTATTTGTATGATTAATATGGATCGCTGCAGTTCATTGCGTTTTCGTGGAAAGCACTGAAGTAGTATTCATTCAGTGAAAAGCACACATCTCTGAGAAAATGGAGTGTCTTTGTCCAACCCAGAGCAGTTCAGCGAAGGGCATTAAGGAGAGCAAATATTAATGCAATATCAGTAAAGACAAGGATTTTCATACGTGTTTAAAACAGAATTGCTTTCTGTGGCTGCTAACTCTGCCATGTGTATCCCCAAATGGCTTCCTGAACAAAAAAAGCACAAACTTTCAGGGAACATCACAATTACTATTTATATACACCAAGGATAGTGTCAGACTGTCCCTTGCTTGAACCTCTGAGGGTTGATGGTGTCTCTTCCCTTGACAGAAAAATCACTCTACCATGCAAAACCTGAATTTGTCACTGTTCATTATTGATATTGCATCTGGCACTTTGCCATACTGCGTTTTAAGTTAGATATTCACTGTCGAAATGCTTGTTTTTTCTCAATGCAAACCAATACGCTACAACTGGCCAGACAGAAAATGCATTTGTTTCCGATTAAGCTTGTTGAGTTGAGTGCATGGCTCCAGATGTGGAGGGATTATAACTGATATAAATCAGGTAAGTCGGTAGCGAGTTGTCAGCCAAATGACTGGTGCTGTGAGCCCTCTCTTCAGTGAGCAGCCATACTGTCATCATAGTATGTGGAGGGCCACACGGAGTGGGATGTCAAAGAAGTGTCATATCTGCCCCCTTATGTAGCTTCACACTGATGCAAAGACAAGCTTGATATGGCTTTGCAACACAACAGAGGCGCCCGACTACCAAGTGTGAATGCTAAAAAGCTGTAATGTGGACAGGTTGTTTTGACTAAAAGATTTTTCCCCAGTTGGGAGTTAGTGTTGTTTAGGGAGGGGAGAGAGAGAAAGGACTCAATAGGAAGGTAATGTTGTTTAGGGAGGGGAGAGAGAGAATGGACTCAATAGGAAGGTAGGTAATGTTGTTTAGGGAGGGGAGAGAGAGAGTGGACTCAATAGGAAGGTAGGTAATGTTGTTTAGGGAGGGGAGAGAGTGAGTGGACTCAATAGGGAGGTAATGTTGTTTAGGGAGGGGAGAGAGTGAGTGGACTCAATAGGGAGGTAGGTAATGTTGTTTAGGGAGGGGAGAGAGAGAATGGACTCAATAGGAAGGTAATGTTGTTTAGGGAGGGGAGAGAGTGAGTGGACTCAATAGGAAGGTAGGTAATGTTGTTTAGGGAGGGGAGAGAGAGAATGGACTCAATAGGAAGGTAATGTTGTTTAGGGAGGGGAGAGAGTGAGTGGACTCAATAGGAAGTTAATGTTGTTTAGGGAGGGGAGAGAGAGAGTGGACTCAATAGGAAGGTAGGTAATGTTGTTTAGGGAGGGGAGAGAGAGAATGGACTCAATAGGAAGGTAGGTAATGTTGTTTAGGGAGGGGAGAGAGAGAATGGACTCAATAGGAAGGTAGGTAATGTTGTTTAGGGAGGGGAGAGAGAGAATGGACTCAATAGGAAGGTAGGTAATGTTGTTTAGGGAGGGGAGAGAGAGAATGGACTCAATAGGGAGGTAATGTTGTTTAGGGAAGGGGAGAGAGAGAATGGACTCAATATGAAGGTAGATAATATTGTTTAGGGAGGGGAGAGAGAGAATGGACTCAATAGGAAGGTAGGTAATGTTGTTTAGGGAGGGGAGAGAGTGAGTGGACTCAATAGGGAGGTAATGTTGTTTAGGGAGGGGAGAGAGTGAGTGGACTCAATAGGGAGGTAGTTAATGTTGTTTAGGGAGGGGAGAGAGAGAATGGACTCAATAGGAAGGTAATGTTGTTTAGGGAGGGGAGAGAGAGAATGGACTCAATAGGAAGGTAGGTAATGTTGTTTAGGGAGGGGAGAGAGAGAATGGACTCAATAGGGATGTAATGTTGTTTAGGGAGGGGGGAGAGAGTGGACTCAATAGGAAGGTATGTAATGTTGTTTAGGGAGGGGAGAGAGAGAGTGGACTCAATAGGGAGGTAATGTTGTTTATGGAGGGGAGAGAGAGAATGGACTCAATAGGAAGGTAGGTAATGTTGTTTAGGGAGGGGAGACGGAGAGTGGACTCAATAGGAAGGTAGGTAATGTTGTTTAGGGAGGGGAGAGAGAGAATGGACTCAATAGGAAGGTAGGTAATGTTGTTTAGGGAGGGGAGAGAGAGAGTGGACTCAATAGGGAGGTAATGTTGCTTAGGGAGGGGAGAGAGAGAATGGACTCAATAGGAAGGTAATGTTGTTTAGGGAGGGGAGAGAGAGAATGGACTCAATAGGAAGGTAGGTAATGTTGTTTAGGGAGGGGAGAGAGAGAATGGACTCAATAGGGATGTAATGTTGTTTAGGGAGGGGGGAGAGAGTGGACTCAATAGGAAGGTATGTAATGTTGTTTAGGGAGGGGAGAGAGAGAGTGGACTCAATAGGGAGGTAATGTTGTTTACGGAGGGGAGAGAGAGAATGGACTCAATAGGAAGGTAGGTAATGTTGTTTAGGGAGGGGAGAGAGAGAATGGACTCAATAGGGAGGTAATGTTGTTTAGGGAGGGGAGAGAGAGAATGGACTCAATAGGGAGGTAATGTTGTTTAGGGAGGGGGGAGAGAGAGGACTCAATAGGAAGGTAGGTAATGTTGTTTAGGGAGGGGGGAGAGAGAATGGACTCAATTGGGGGTAATGTTGTTTAGGGAGGGGGGAGAGAGAAGACTCAATAGGAAGGTAGGTAATGTTGTTAAGGGAGGGGGGAGAGAGTGGACTCAATAGGAAGGTAGGTAATGTTGTTTAGGGAGGGGAGAGAGAGAATGGAGTCAATAGGTAGGTCATGTTGTTTAGGGAGGGGAGAGAGAGAGTGGACTCAATAGGAAGGTAATGTTGTTTAGGGAGGGGAGAGAGAGAGTGGACTCAATAGGAAGGTAGGTAATGTTGTTTAGGGAGGGGAGAGAGAGAATGGACTCAATAGGGAGGTAATGTTGTTTAGGGAGGGGAGAGAGAGAATGTACTCAATAGGAAGGTAGGTTATGTTGTTTAGGGAGGGTTGAGGGAGAGTGGACTCAATAGGAAGGTAGGTAATGTTGTTTAGGGAGGGGAGAGAGAGAATGGACTCAATAGGAAGGTAGGTAATGTTGTTTAGGGAGGGGAGAGAGAGAGTGGACTCAATAGGGAGGTAATGTTGTTTAGGGAGGGGAGAGAGAGAATGGACTCAATAGGAAGGTAATGTTGTTTAGGGAGGGGAGAGAGAGAATGGACTCAATAGGAAGGTAGGTAATGTTGTTTAGGGAGGGGAGAGAGAGAATGGACTCAATAGGGATGTAATGTTGTTTAGGGAGGGGGGAGAGAGTGGACTCAATAGGAAGGTATGTAATGTTGTTTAGGGAGGGGAGAGAGAGAGTGGACTCAATAGGGAGGTAATGTTGTTTACGGAGGGGAGAGAGAGAATGGACTCAATAGGAAGGTAGGTAATGTTGTTTAGGGAGGGGAGAGAGAGAATGGACTCAATAGGGAGGTAATGTTGTTTAGGGAGGGGAGAGAGAGAATGGACTCAATAGGGAGGTAATGTTGTTTAGGGAGGGGGGAGAGAGAGGACTCAATAGGAAGGTAGGTAATGTTGTTTAGGGAGGGGGGAGAGAGAATGGACTCAATAGGGGGTAATGTTGTTTAGGGAGGGGGGAGAGAGAGGACTCAATAGGAAGGTAGGTAATGTTGTTTAGGGAGGGGGGAGAGAGTGGACTCAATAGGAAGGTAGGTAATGTTGTTTAGGGAGGGGAGAGAGAGAATGGAGTCAATAGGTAGGTAATGTTGTTTAGGGAGGGGAGAGAGAGAGTGGACTCAATAGGAAGGTAATGTTGTTTAGGGAGGGGAGAGAGAGAGTGGACTCAATAGGAAGGTAGGGAATGTTGTTTAGGGAGGGGAGAGAGAGAATGGACTCAATAGGGAGGTAATGTTGTTTAGGTAGGGGAGAGAGAGAGTGGACTCAATAGGAAGGTAGGTAATGTTGTTTAGGGAGGGGAGAGAGAGAGTGGACTCAATAGGAAGGTAGGTAATGTTGTTTAGGGAGAAGAGAGAGAGAGTGGACTCAATAGCAAGGTAGGTAATGTTGTTTAGGGAGGGGGGAGAGAGAGTGGACTCAATAGGAAGGTAGGTAATGTTGTTTAGGTAGGGGAGAGAGAGAGTGGACTCAATAAGAAGGTAGGTAATGTTGTTTAGGGAGGGGAGAGAGAGAGTGGACTCAATAGGAAGGTAGGTAATGTTGTTTAGGGAGAAGAGAGAGAGAGTGGACTCAATAGCAAGGTAGGTAATGTTGTTTAGGGAGGGGGGAGAGAGAGTGGACTCAATAGGAAGGTAGGTAATGTTGTTTAGGGAGGGGAGAGAGAGAATGGACTCAATAGGAAGGTAATGTTGTTTAGGGAGGGGAGAGAGAGAATGGACTCAATAGGAAGGTAGGTAATGTTGTTTAGGGAGGGGAGAGAGAGAGTGGACTCAATACGGAGGTAATGTTGTTTACGGAGGGGAGAGAGAGAATGGACTCAATAGGAAGGTAGTTAATGTTGTTTAGGGAGGGGAGAGAGAGAATGGACTCAATAGGGAGGTAATGTTGTTTAGGGAGGGGAGAGAGAGAATGGACTCAATAGGGAGGTAATGTTGTTTAGGGAGGGGGGAGAGAGAGGACTCAATAGGAAGATAGGTAATGTTGTTTAGGGAGGGGGGAGAGAGAATGGACTCAATAGGGGGGTAATGTTGTTTAGGGAGGGGGGAGAGAGAGGACTCAATAGGAAGGTAGGTAATGTTGTTTAGGGAGGGGGGAGAGAGTGGACTCAATAGGAAGGTAGGTAATGTTGTTTAGGGAGGGGAGAGAGAGAATGGACTCAATAGGAAGGTAATGTTGTTTAGGGAGGGGAGAGAGTGAGTGGACTCAATAGGAAGTTAATGTTGTTTAGGGAGGGGAGAGAGAGAGTGGACTCAATAGGAAGGTAGGTAATGTTGTTCAGGGAGGGGAGAGAGAGAATGGACTCAATAGGAAGGTAGGTAATGTTGTTTAGGGAGGGGAGAGAGAGAATGGACTCAATAGGAAGGTAGGTAATGTTGTTTAGGGAGGGGAGAGAGAGAATGGACTCAATAGGAAGGTAGGTAATGTTGTTTAGGGAGGGGAGAGAGAGAATGGACTCAATAGGGAGGTAATGTTGTTTAGGGAAGGGGAGAGAGAGAATGGACTCAATATGAAGGTAGATAATATTGTTTAGGGAGGGGAGAGAGAGAATGGACTCAATAGGAAGGTAGGTAATGTTGTTTAGGGAGGGGAGAGGGAGAGTGGACTCAATAGGAAGGTAGGTAATGTTGTTTAGGGAGGGGAGAGAGTGAGTGGACTCAATAGGGAGGTAATGTTGTTTAGGGAGGGGAGAGAGTGAGTGGACTCAATAGGGAGGTAGTTAATGTTGTTTAGGGAGGGGAGAGAGAGAATGGACTCAATAGGAAGGTAATGTTGTTTAGGGAGGGGAGAGAGAGAATGGACTCAATAGGAAGGTAGGTAATGTTGTTTAGGGAGGGGAGAGAGAGAATGGACTCAATAGGGATGTAATGTTGTTTAGGGAGGGGGGAGAGAGTGGACTCAATAGGAAGGTATGTAATGTTGTTTAGGGAGGGGAGAGAGAGAGTGGACTCAATAGGGAGGTAATGTTGTTTAGGGAGGGGAGAGAGAGAATGGACTCAATAGGAAGGTAGGTAATGTTGTTTAGGGAGGGGAGAGGGAGAGTGGACTCAATAGGAAGGTAGGTAATGTTGTTTAGGGAGGGGAGAGAGAGAATGGACTCAATAGGAAGGTAGGTAATGTTGTTTAGGGAGGGGAGAGAGAGAGTGGACTCAATAGGGAGGTAATGTTGTTTAGGGAGGGGAGAGAGAGAATGGACTCAATAGGAAGGTAATGTTGTTTAGGGAGGGGAGAGAGAGAATGGACTCAATAGGAAGGTAGGTAATGTTGTTTAGGGAGGGGAGAGAGAGAATGGACTCAATAGGGATGTAATGTTGTTTAGGGAGGGGGGAGAGAGTGGACTCAATAGGAAGGTATGTAATGTTGTTTAGGGAGGGGAGAGAGAGAGTGGACTCAATAGGGAGGTAATGTTGTTTACGGAGGGGAGAGAGAGAATGGACTCAATAGGAAGGTAGGTAATGTTGTTTAGGGAGGGGAGAGAGAGAATGGTCTCAATAGGGAGGTAATGTTGTTTAGGGAGGGGAGAGAGAGAATGGACTCAATAGGGAGGTAATGTTGTTTAGGGAGGGGGGAGAGAGAGGACTCAATAGGAAGGTAGGTAATGTTGTTTAGGGAGGGGGGAGAGAGAATGGACTCAATAGGGGGTAATGTTGTTTAGGGAGGGGGGAGAGAGAGGACTCAATAGGAAGGTAGGTAATGTTGTTTAGGGAGGGGGGAGAGAGTGGACTCAATAGGAAGGTAGGTAATGTTGTTTAGGGAGGGGAGAGAGAGAATGGAGTCAATAGGTAGGTCATGTTGTTTAGGGAGGGGAGAGAGAGAGTGGACTCAATAGGAAGGTAATGTTGTTTAGGGAGGGGAGAGAGAGAGTGGACTCAATAGGAAGGTAGGTAATGTTGTTTAGGGAGGGGATAGAGAGAATGGACTCAATAGGGAGGTAATGTTGTTTAGGGAGGGGAGAGAGAGAATGGACTCAATAGGAAGGTAGGTTATGTTGTTTAGGGAGGGGAGAGGGAGAGTGGACTCAATAGGAATGTAGGTAATGTTGTTTAGGGAGGGGAGAGAGAGAATGGACTCAATAGGAAGGTAGGTAATGTTGTTTAGGGAGGGGAGAGAGAGAGTGGACTCAATAGGGAGGTAATGTTGTTTAGGGAGGGGAGAGAGAGAATGGACTCAATAGGAAGGTAATGTTGTTTAGGGAGGGGAGAGAGAGAATGGACTCAATAGGAAGGTAGGTAATGTTGTTTAGGGAGGGGAGAGAGAGAATGGACTCAATAGGGATGTAATGTTGTTTAGGGAGGGGGGAGAGAGTGGACTCAATAGGAAGGTATGTAATGTTGTTTAGGGAGGGGAGAGAGAGAGTGGACTCAATAGGGAGGTAATGTTGTTTACGGAGGGGAGAGAGAGAATGGACTCAATAGGAAGGTAGGTAATGTTGTTTAGGGAGGGGAGAGAGAGAATGGTCT
This sequence comes from Coregonus lavaretus, assembly GCF_964263955.1. NCBI lineage: Eukaryota > Metazoa > Chordata > Actinopteri > Salmoniformes > Salmonidae > Coregonus > Coregonus lavaretus. The sequence goes on from NC_140018.1 coordinate 7,459,054, forward strand.
CAATAGGGAGGTAATGTTGTTTAGGGAGGGGAGAGAGAGAATGGACTCAATAGGGAGGTAATGTTGTTTAGGGAGGGGGGAGAGAGAGGACTCAATAGGAAGGTAGGTAATGTTGTTTAGGGAGGGGGGAGAGAGAATGGACTCAATAGGGGGTAATGTTGTTTAGGGAGGGGGGAGAGAGAGGACTCAATAGGAAGGTAGGTAATGTTGTTTAGGGAGGGGGGAGAGAGTGGACTCAATAGGAAGGTAGGTAATGTTGTTTAGGGAGGGGAGAGAGAGAATGGAGTCAATAGGTAGGTCATGTTGTTTAGGGAGGGGAGAGAGAGAGTGGACTCAATAGGAAGGTAATGTTGTTTAGGGAGGGGAGAGAGAGAGTGGACTCAATAGGAAGGTAGGTCATGTTGTTTAGGGAGGGGAGAGAGAGAATGGACTCAATAGGGAGGTAATGTTGTTTAGGTAGGGGAGAGAGAGAGTGGACTCAATAGGAAGGTAGGTATTGTTGTTTAGGGAGGGGATAGAGAAAGTGGACTCAATAGGAAGGTAGGTAATGTTGTTTAGGGAGGGGAGAGAGAGAATGGACTCAATAGGGAGGTAATGTTGTTTAGGGAGGGGGGAGAGAGAGTGGACTCAATAAGAAGGTAGGTAATGTTGTTTAGGGAGGGGAGAGAGAGAGTGGACTCAATAGGAAGGTAGGTAATGTTGTTTAGGGAGAAGAGAGAGAGAGTGGACTCAATAGCAAGGTAGGTAATGTTGTTTAGGGAGGGGGGAGAGAGAGTGGACTCAATAGGAAGGTAGGTAATGTTGTTTAGGGAGGGGGGAGAGAGAGTGGACTCAATAGGAAGGTAGGTAATGTTGTTTAGGGAGGGGAGAGAGAGAATGGACTCAATAGGAAGGTAATGTTGTTTAGGGAGGGGAGAGAGAGAATGGACTCAATAGGAAGGTAGGTAATGTTGTTTAGGGAGGGGAGAGAGAGAGTGGACTCAATACGGAGGTAATGTTGTTTACGGAGGGGAGAGAGAGAATGGACTCAATAGGAAGGTAGTTAATGTTGTTTAGGGAGGGGAGAGAGAGAATGGACTCAATAGGGAGGTAATGTTGTTTAGGGAGGGGAGAGAGAGAATGGACTCAATAGGGAGGTAATGTTGTTTAGGGAGGGGGGAGAGAGAGGACTCAATAGGAAGATAGGTAATGTTGTTTAGGGAGGGGGGAGAGAGAATGGACTCAATAGGGGGGTAATGTTGTTTAGGGAGGGGGGAGAGAGAGGACTCAATAGGAAGGTAGGTAATGTTGTTTAGGGAGGGGGGAGAGAGTGGACTCAATAGGAAGGTAGGTAATGTTGTTTAGGGAGGGGAGAGAGAGAATGGAGTCAATAGGTAGGTCATGTTGTTTAGGGAGGGGAGAGAGAAAGTGGACTCAATAGGAAGGTAATGTTGTTTAGGGAGGGGAGAGAGAGAGTGGACTCAATAGGAAGGTAGGTAATGTTGTTTAGGGAGGGGAGAGAGAGAATGGACTCAATAGGGAGGTAATGTTGTTTAGGTAGGGGAGAGAGAGAGTGGACTCAATAGGAAGGTAGGTAATGTTGTTTAGGGAGGGGATAGAGAAAGTGGACTCAATAGGAAGGTAGGTAATGTTGTTTAGGGAGGGGAGAGAGAGAATGGACTCAATAGGGAGGTAATGTTGTTTAGGGAGGGGGGAGAGAGAGTGGACTCAATAAGAAGGTAGGTAATGTTGTTTAGGGAGGGGAGAGAGAGAGTGGACTCAATAGGAAGGTAGGTAATGTTGTTTAGGGAGAAGAGAGAGAGAGTGGACTCAATAGCAAGGTAGGTAATGTTGTTTAGGGAGGGGGGAGAGAGAGTGGACTCAATAGGAAGGTAGGTAATGTTGTTTAGGGAGGGGAGAGAGAGAATGGACTCAATAGGAAGGTAATGTTGTTTAGGGAGGGGAGAGAGAGAATGGACTCAATAGGAAGGTAGGTAATGTTGTTTAGGGAGGGGAGAGAGAGAGTGGACTCAATACGGAGGTAATGTTGTTTACGGAGGGGAGAGAGAGAATGGACTCAATAGGAAGGTAGTTAATGTTGTTTAGGGAGGGGAGAGAGAGAATGGACTCAATAGGGAGGTAATGTTGTTTAGGGATGGGAGAGAGAGAATGGACTCAATAGGGAGGTAATGTTGTTTAGGGAGGGGGGAGAGAGAGGACTCAATAGGAAGATAGGTAATGTTGTTTAGGGAGGGGGGAGAGAGAATGGACTCAATAGGGGCGTAATGTTGATTAGGGAGGGGGGAGAGAGAGGACTCAATAGGAAGGTAGGTAATGTTGTTTAGGGAGGGGGGAGAGAGTGGACTCAATAGGAAGGTAGGTAATGTTGTTTAGGGAGGGGAGAGAGAGAATGGAGTCAATAGGTAGGTCATGTTGTTTAGGGAGGGGAGAGAGAGAGTGGACTCAATAGGAAGGTAATGTTGTTTAGGGAGGGGAGAGAGAGAGTGGACTCAATAGGAAGGTAGGTAATGTTGTTTAGGGAGGGGAGAGAGAGAATGGACTCAATAGGGAGGTAATGTTGTTTAGGGAGGGGGGAGAGAGAGTGGACTCAATAAGAAGGTAGGTAATGTTGTTTAGGGAGGGGAGAGAGTGGACTCAATAGGAAGGTAGGTAATGTTGTTTAGGGAGAAGAGAGAGAGAGTGGACTCAATAGGAAGGTAATGTTGTTTAGGGAGGGGAGAGAGAGAGTGGACTCAATAGGAAGGTAGGTAATGTTGTTTAGGGAGGGGAGAGAGAGAATGGACTCAATAGGGAGGTAATGTTGTTTAGGTAGGGGAGAGAGAGAGTGGACTCAATAGGAAGGTAGGTATTGTTGTTTAGGGAGGGGATAGAGAGAATGGACTCAATAGGGAGGTAATGTTGTTTAGGGAGGGGGGAGAGAGAGTGGACTCAATAAGAAGGTAGGTAATGTTGTTTAGGGAGGGGAGAGAGAGAGTGGACTCAATAGGAAGGTAGGTAATGTTGTTTAGGGAGAAGAGAGAGAGAGTGGACTCAATAGCAAGGTAGGTAATGTTGTTTAGGGAGGGGGGAGAGAGAGTGGACTCAATAGGAAGGTAGGTAATGTTGTTTAGGGAGGGGAGAGAGAGAATGGACTCAATAGGAAGGTAATGTTGTTTAGGGAGGGGAGAGAGAGAATGGACTCAATAGGAAGGTAGGTAATGTTGTTTAGGGAGGGGAGAGAGAGAGTGGACTCAATAGGGAGGTAATGTTGTTTACGGAGGGGAGAGAGAGAATGGACTCAATAGGAAGGTAGTTAATGTTGTTTAGGGAGGGGAGAGAGAGAATGGACTCAATAGGGAGGTAATGTTGTTTAGGGAGGGGAGAGAGAGAATGGACTCAATAGAGAGGTAATGTTGTTTAGTGAGGGGGGAGAGAGAGGACTCAATAGGAAGATAGGTAATGTTGTTTAGGGAGGGGGGAGAGAGAATGGACTCAATAGGGGGGTAATGTTGTTTAGGGAGGGGGGAGAGAGAGGACTCAATAGGAAGGTAGGTAATGTTGTTTAGGGAGGGGGGAGAGAGTGGACTCAATAAGAAGGTAGGTAATGTTGTTTAGGGAGGGGAGAGAGAGAATGGAGTCAATAGGTAGGTCATGTTGTTTAGGGAGGGGAGAGAGAGAGTGGACTCAATAGGAAGGTAATGTTGTTTAGGGAGGGGAGAGAGAGAGTGGACTCAATAGGGAGGTAATGTTGTTTAGGTAGGGGAGAGAGAGAGTGGACTCAATAGGAAGGTAGGTAATGTTGTTTAGGGAGGGGATAGAGAAAGTGGACTCAATAGGAAGGTAGGTAATGTTGTTTAGGGAGGGGAGAGAGAGAATGGACTCAACAGGGAGGTAATGTTGTTTAGGGAGGGGGGAGAGAGAGTGGACTCAATAAGAAGGTAGGTAATGTTGTTTAGGGAGGGGAGAGAGAGAGTGGACTCAATAGGAAGGTAGGTAATGTTGTTTAGGGAGAAGAGAGAGAGAGTGGACTCAATAGCAAGGTAGGTAATGTTGTTTAGGGAGGGGGGAGAGAGAGTGGACTCAATAGGAAGGTAGGTAATGTTGTTTAGGGAGGGGAGAGAGAGAATGGACTCAATAGGAAGGTAATGTTGTTTAGGGAGGGGAGAGAGAGAATGGACTCAATAGGAAGGTAGGTAATGTTGTTTAGGGAGGGGAGAGAGAGAATGGACTCAATAGGGAGGTAATGTTGTTTAGGGAGGGGGGAGAGAGTGGACTCAATAAGAAGGTAGGTAATGTTGTTTAGGGAGGGGAGAGAGAGAATGGAGTCAATAGGTAGGTCATGTTGTTTAGGGAGGGGAGAGAGAGAGTGGACTCAATAGGAAGGTAATGTTGTTTAGGGAGGGGAGAGAGAGAGTGGACTCAATAGGAAGGTAGGTAATGTTGTTTAGGGAGGGGAGAGAGAGAATGGACTCAATAGGGAGGTAATGTTGTTTAGGTAGGGGAGAGAGAGAGTGGACTCAATAGGAAGGTAGGTAATGTTGTTTAGGGAGGGGATAGAGAAAGTGGACTCAATAGGAAGGTAGGTAATGTTGTTTAGGGAGGGGAGAGAGAGAATGGACTCAATAGGGAGGTAATGTTGTTTAGGGAGGGGGGAGAGAGAGTGGACTCAATAAGAAGGTAGGTAATGTTGTTTAGGGAGGGGAGAGAGAGAGTGGACTCAATAGGAAGGTAGGTAATGTTGTTTAGGGAGAAGAGAGAGAGAGTGGACTCAATAGCAAGGTAGGTAATGTTGTTTAGGGAGGGGGGAGAGAGTGGACTCAATAGGAAGGTAGGTAATGTTGTTTAGGGAGGGGAGAGAGAGAATGGACTCAATAGGAAGGTAATGTTGTTTAGGGAGGGGAGAGAGTGAGTGGACTCAATAGGAAGTTAATGTTGTTTAGGGAGGGGAGAGAGAGAGTGGACTCAATAGGAAGGTAGGTAATGTTGTTTAGGGAGGGGAGAGAGAGAATGGACTCAATAGGAAGGTAGGTAATGTTGTTTAGGGAGGGGAGAGAGAGAATGGACTCAATAGGAAGGTAGGTAATGTTGTTTAGGGAGGGGAGAGAGAGAATGGACTCAATAGGAAGGTAGGTAATGTTGTTTAGGGAGGGGAGAGAGAGAATGGACTCAATAGGGAGGTAATGTTGTTTAGGGAAGGGGAGAGAGAGAATAGACTCAATATGAAGGTAGATAATATTGTTTAGGGAGGGGAGAGAGAGAATGGACTCAATAGGAAGGTAGGTAATGTTGTTTAGGGAGGGGAGAGGGAGAGTGGACTCAATAGGAAGGTAGGTAATGTTGTTTAGGGAGGGGAGAGAGTGAGTGGACTCAATAGGGAGGTAATGTTGTTTAGGGAGGGGAGAGAGTGAGTGGACTCAATAGGGAGGTAGTTAATGTTGTTTAGGGAGGGGAGAGAGAGAATGGACTCAATAGGAAGGTAATGTTGTTTAGGGAGGGGAGAGAGAGAATGGACTCAATAGGAAGGTAGGTAATGTTGTTTAGGGAGGGGAGAGAGAGAATGGACTCAATAGGGATGTAATGTTGTTTAGGGAGGGGGGAGAGAGTGGACTCAATAGGAAGGTATGTAATGTTGTTTAGGGAGGGGAGAGAGAGAGTGGACTCAATAGGGAGGTAATGTTGTTTAGGGAGGGGAGAGAGAGAATGGACTCAATAGGAAGGTAGGTAATGTTGTTTAGGGAGGGGAGAGGGAGAGTGGACTCAATAGGAAGGTAGGTAATGTTGTTTAGGGAGGGGAGAGAGAGAATGGACTCAATAGGAAGGTAGGTAATGTTGTTTAGGGAGGGGAGAGAGAGAGTGGACTCAATAGGGAGGTAATGTTGTTTAGGGAGGGGAGAGAGAGAATGGACTCAATAGGAAGGTAATGTTGTTTAGGGAGGGGAGAGAGAGAATGGACTCAATAGGAAGGTAGGTAATGTTGTTTAGGGAGGGGAGAGAGAGAATGGACTCAATAGGGATGTAATGTTGTTTAGGGAGGGGGGAGAGAGTGGACTCAATAGGAAGGTATGTAATGTTGTTTAGGGAGGGGAGAGAGAGAGTGGACTCAATAGGGAGGTAATGTTGTTTACGGAGGGGAGAGAGAGAATGGACTCAATAGGAAGGTAGGTAATGTTGTTTAGGGAGGGGAGAGAGAGAATGGTCTCAATAGGGAGGTAATGTTGTTTAGGGAGGGGAGAGAGAGAATGGACTCAATAGGGAGGTAGGTAATGTTGTTTAGGGAGGGGAGAGAGAGAATGGACTCAATAGGGATGTAATGTTGTTTAGGGAGGGGGGAGAGAGTGGACTCAATAGGAAGGTATGTAATGTTGTTTAGGGAGGGGAGAGAGAGAGTGGACTCAATAGGGAGGTAATGTTGTTTAGGGAGGGGAGAGAGAGAATGGACTCAATAGGAAGGTAGGTAATGTTGTTTAGGGAGGGGAGAGGGAGAGTGGACTCAATAGGAAGGTAGGTAATGTTGTTTAGGGAGGGGAGAGAGAGAATGGACTCAATAGGAAGGTAGGTAATGTTGTTTAGGGAGGGGAGAGAGAGAGTGGACTCAATAGGGAGGTAATGTTGTTTAGGGAGGGGAGAGAGAGAATGGACTCAATAGGAAGGTAATGTTGTTTAGGGAGGGGAGAGAGAGAATGGACTCAATAGGAAGGTAGGTAATGTTGTTTAGGGAGGGGAGAGAGAGAATGGACTCAATAGGGATGTAATGTTGTTTAGGGAGGGGGGAGAGAGTGGACTCAATAGGAAGGTATGTAATGTTGTTTAGGGAGGGGAGAGAGAGAGTGGACTCAATAGGGAGGTAATGTTGTTTACGGAGGGGAGAGAGAGAATGGACTCAATAGGAAGGTAGGTAATGTTTTTTAGGGAGGGGAGAGAGAGAATGGTCTCAATAGGGAGGTAATGTTGTTTAGGGAGGGGAGAGAGAGAATGGACTCAATAGGGAGGTAATGTTGTTTAGGGAGGGGGGAGAGAGAGGACTCAATAGGAAGGTAGGTAATGTTGTTTAGGGAGGGGGGAGAGAGAATGGACTCAATAGGGGGTAATGTTGTTTAGGGAGGGGGGAGAGAGAGGACTCAATAGGAAGGTAGGTAATGTTGTTTAGGGAGGGGGGAGAGAGTGGACTCAATAGGAAGGTAGGTAATGTTGTTTAGGGAGGGGAGAGAGAGAATGGAGTCAATAGGTAGGTCATGTTGTTTAGGGAGGGGAGAGAGAGAGTGGACTCAATAGGAAGGTAATGTTGTTTAGGGAGGGGAGAGAGAGAGTGGACTCAATAGGAAGGTAGGTAATGTTGTTTAGGGAGGGGATAGAGAGAATGGACTCAATAGGGAGGTAATGTTGTTTAGGGAGGGGAGAGAGAGAATGGACTCAATAGGAAGGTAGGTTATGTTGTTTAGGGAGGGGAGAGGGAGAGTGGACTCAATAGGAAGGTAGGTAATGTTGTTTAGGGAGGGGAGAGAGAGAATGGACTCAATAGGAAGGTAGGTAATGTTGTTTAGGGAGGGGAGAGAGAGAGTGGACTCAATAGGAAGGTAGGTAATGTTGTTTAGGGAGGGGAGAGAGAGAGTGGACTCAATAGGGAGGTAATGTTGTTTAGGGAGGGGAGAGAGAGAATGGACTCAATAGGAAGGTAATGTTGTTTAGGGAGGGGAGAGAGAGAATGGACTCAATAGGAAGGTAGGTAATGTTGTTTAGGGAGGGGAGAGAGAGAATGGACTCAATAGGGATGTAATGTTGTTTAGGGAGGGGGGAGAGAGTGGACTCAATAGGAAGGTATGTAATGTTGTTTAGGGAGGGGAGAGAGAGAGTGGACTCAATAGGGAGGTAATGTTGTTTACGGAGGGGAGAGAGAGAATGGACTCAATAGGAAGGTAGGTAATGTTGTTTAGGGAGGGGAGAGAGAGAGTGGACTCAATAGGGAGGTAATGTTGTTTAGGGAGGGGAGAGAGAGAATGGACTCAATAGGGAGGTAATGTTGTTTAGGGAGGGGAGAGAGAGAATGGACTCAATAGGAAGGTAGGTAATGTTGTTTAGGGAGGGGAGAGAGAGCATGGACTTAATAGGGAGGTAATGTTGTTTAGGGAGGGGAGAGAGAGAGTGGACTCAATAGGGAGGTAATGTTGTTTAGGGAGGGGAGAGAGAGAATGGACTCAATAGGAAGGTAGGTAATGTTGTTTAGGGAGGGGAGAGAGAGAATGGACTCAATAGGGAGGTAATGTTGTTTAGGGAGGGGGGAGAGAGAGGACTCAATAGGAAGGTAGGTAATGTTGTTTAGGGAGGGGGGAGAGAGAATGGACTCAATAGGGAGGTAATGTTGTTTAGGGAGGGGGGAGAAAGAGGACTCAATAGGAAGGTAGGTAATGTTGTTTAGGGAGGGGGAGAGAGTGGACTCAATAGGAAGGTAGGTAATGTTGTTTAGGGAGGGGAGAGAGAGAATGGAGTCAATAGGTAGGTCATGTTGTTTAGGGAGGGGAGAGAGAGAGTGGACTCAATGAGTGGACTCAATAGGAAGGTAATGTTGTTTAGGGAGGGGAGAGAGAGAGTGGACTCAATAGGAAGGTAGGTAATGTTGTTTAGGGAGGGGAGAGAGAGAATGGACTCAATAGGAAGGTAGGTAATGTTGTTTAGGGAGGGGAGAGAGAGAATGGACTCAATAGGAAGGTAGGTAATGTTGTTTAGGGAGGGGAGAGAGAGAATGGACTCAATAGGAAGGTAGGTAATGTTGTTTAGGGAGGGGAGAGAGAGAATGGACTCAATAGGGAGGTAATGTTGTTTAGGGAGGGGAGAGAGAGAATGGACTCAATATGAAGGTAGATAATATTGTTTAGGGAGGGGAGAGAGAGAATGGACTCAATAGGAAGGTAGGTAATGTTGTTTAGGGAGGGGAGAGAGAGAGTGGACTCAATAGGAAGGTAGGTAATGTTGTTTAGGGAGGGGAGAGAGAGAATGGACTCAATAGGAAGGTAGGTAATGTTGTTTAGGGAGGGGAGAGAGAGAATGGACTCAATAGGAAGGTAGGTAATGTTGTTTAGGGAGGGGAGAGAGAGAATGGACTCAATAGGAAGGTAGGTAATGTTGTTTAGGTAGGGGAGAGAGAGAATGGACTCAATAGGGAGGTAATGTTGTTTAGGGAGGGGAGAGAGAGAATGGACTCAATATGAAGGTAGATAATATTGTTTAGGGAGGGGAGAGAGAGAATGGACTCAATAGGAAGGTAGATAATGTTGTTTAGGGAGGGGAGAGGGAGAGTGGACTCAATAGGAAGGTAGGTAATGTTGTTTAGGGAGGGAAGAGAGAGAATGGACTCAATAGGAAGGTAGGTAATGTTGTTTAGGGAGGGGAGAGAGAGAGTGGACTCAATAGGGAGGTAATGTTGTTTAGGGAGGGGAGAGAGAGAATGGACTCAATAGGAAGGTAATGTTGTTTAGGGAGGGGAGAGAGAGAATGGACTCAATAGTAAGGTAGGTAATGTTGTTTAGGGAGGGGAGAGAGAGAATGGACTCAATAGGGATGTAATGTTGTTTAGGGAGGGGGGAGAGAGTGGACTCAATAGGAAGGTATGTAATGTTGTTTAGGGAGGGGAGAGAGAGAGTGGACTCAATAGGGAGGTAATGTTGTTTAGGGAGGGGAGAGAGAGAATGGACTCAATAGGAAGGTAGGTAATGTTGTTTAGGGAGGGGAGAGAGAGAATGGACTCAATTGGGAGGTAATGTTGTTTAGGGAGGGGGGAGAGAGAGGACTCAATAGGAAGGTAGGTAATGTTGTTTAGGGAGGGGGGAGAGAGAATGGACTCAATAGGGAGATAATGTTGTTTAGGGAGAGGGGAGAGAGAGGACTCAATAGGAAGGTAGGTAATGTTGTTTAGGGAGGGGGGAGAGAGTGGACTCAATAGGAAGGTAGGTAATGTTGTTTAGGGAGGAGAGAGAGAGAATGGAGTCAATAGGTAGGTCATGTTGTTTAGGGAGGGGAGAGAGAGAGTGGACTCAATAGGAAGGTAATGTTGTTTAGGGAGGGGAGAGAGAGAGTGGACTCAATAGGAAGGTAGGTAATGTTGTTTAGGGAGGGGAGAGAGAATGGACTCAATAGGGAGGTAATGTTGTTTAGGTAGGGGAGAGAGAGAGTGGACTCAAAAGGAAGGTAGGTAATGTTGTTTAGGGAGGGGATAGAGAAAGTGGACTCAATAGGAAGGTAGGTAATGTTGTTTAGGGAGTGGAGAGAGAGAATGCACTCAATAGGGAGGTAATGTTGTTTAGGGAGGGGGAGAGAGAGTGGACTCAATAGGAAGGTAGGTAATGTTGTTTAGGGAGGGGAGAGAGAGAGTGGACTCAATAGGAAGGTAGGTAATGTTGTTTAGGGAGGGGGGAGAGAGTGGACTCAATAAGAAGGTAGGTAATGTTGTTTAGGGAGGGGAGAGAGAGAATGGACTAAATAGGAAGGTAATGTTGTTTAGGGTGGGGAGAGAGAGAAAGGACTCAATAGGAAGGTAGGTAATGTTGTTTAGGGAGGGGAGAGAGAGAGTGGACTCAATAGGGAGGTAATGTTGTTTAAGGAGGGGAGAGAGAGAATGGACTCAATAGGAAGGTAGGTAATGTTGTTTAGGGAGGTGAGCGAGAGAAAGGACTCAATAGGGAGGTAATGTTGTTTAGGGAGGGGGGAGAGAGAGGACTCAATAGGAAGGTAGGTAATGTTGTTTAGGGAGGGGAGAGAGAGAGTGGACTCAATAGGAAGGTAATGTTGTTTAGGGAGGGGGGAGAGAGAGAGTGGACTCAATAGGAAGGTAGGTAATGTTGTTTAGGGAGGGGAGAGAGAGAATGGACTCAATAGGGAGGTAATTTTGTTTAGGGAGGGGAGAGAGAGAGTGGACTCAATAGGAAGGTAAGTAATGTTGTTTAGGGAGGGGATAGAGAAAGTGGACTCAATAGGAAGGTAGGTAATGTTGTTTAGGGAGGGGAGAGAGAGAATGGACTCAATAGGGAGGCAATGTTGTTTAGGGAGGGGGGAGAGAGAGTGGACTCAATAAGAAGGTAGGTAATGTTGTTTAGGGAGGGGAGAGAGAGTGGACTCAATAGGAAGGTAGGTAATGTTGTTTAGGGAGAAGAGAGGGAGAGTGGACTCAATAGCAAGGTAGGTAATGTTGTTTAGGGAGGGGGGAGAGAGAGTGGACTCAATAGGAAGGTAGGTAATGTTGTTTAGGGAGGGGAGAGAGAGAATGGACTCAATAGGGAGGTAATGTTGTTTAGGGAGGGGGGAGAGAGTGGACTCAATAGGAAGGTAGATAATGTTGTTTAGGGAGGGGAGAGAGAGAGTGGACTCAATAGGGAGGTAATGTTTTTTAGGGAGGGGAGAGAGAGAATGGACTCAATAGGAAGGTAGGTAATGTTGTTTAGGGAGGGGAGAGAGAGAATGGACTCAATAGGGAGGTAATGTTGTTTAGGGAGGGGAGAGAGAGAGTGGACTCAATAGGGAGGTAATGTTGTTTAGGGAGGGGAGAGAGAGAATGGACTCAATAGGAAGGTAGGTAATGTTGTTTAGGGAGGGGAGAGAGAGAATGGACTCAATAGGGAGGTAATGTTATTTAGGGAGGGGGGAGAGAGAGGACTCAATAGGAAGGTAGGTAATGTTGTTTAGGGAGGGGGGAGAGAGAATGGACTCAATAGGGAGGTAATGTTGTTTAGGGAGGGGGGAGAGAGAGGACTCAATAGGAAGGTAGGTAATGTTGTTTAGGGAGGGGGGAGAGAGTGGACTCAATAGGAAAGTAGGTAATGTTGTTTAGGGAGGGGAGAGAGAGAATGGAGTCAATAGGGAGGTAATGTTGTTTAGGGAGGGGGGAGAGAGAGTGGACTCAATAGGAAGGTAGGTAATGTTGTTTAGGGAGGGGATAGAGAAAGTGGACTCAATAGGAAGGTAGGTAATGTTGTTTAGGGAGGGGAGAGAGAGAATGGACTCAATAGGGGGGTAATGTTGTTTAGGGAGGGGGGAGAGAGAGTGGACTCAATAGGAAGGTAGGTAATGTTGTTTAGGGAGGGGAGAGAGAGAGTGGACTCAATAGTAAGGTAAGTAATGTTGTTTAGGGAGGGAGAGAGAGAGTGGACTCAATAGGAAGGTAGGTAATGTTGTTTAGGGAGGGGGAGAGAGAGTGGACTCAATAGGAATGTATGTAATGTTGTTTAGGGAGGGGAGAGAGAGAATGGACTAAATAGGAAGGTAATGTTGTTTAGGGAGGGGAGAGAGAGAATGGACTCAATATGAAGGTAGGTAATGTTGTTTAGGGAGGGGAGAGAGAGAGTGGACTCAATAGGGAGGTAATGTTGTTTAGGGAGGGGAGAGAGAGAATGGACTCAATAGGAAGGTAGGTAATGTTGTTTAGGGAGGGGAGAGAGAGAGTGGACTCAATAGGGAGGTAATGTTGTTTAGGGAGGGGAGAGAGAGAATAGACTCAATAGGAAGGTAGGTAATGTTGTTTAGGGAGGGGAGAGAGAGTGGACTCAATAGGAAGGTAATGTTGTTTATGGAGGGGAGAGAGAGAGTGGACTCAATAGGAAGGTAGGTAATGTTGTTTAGGGAGGGGAGAGAGAGAATGGACTCAATAGGGAGGTAATTTTGTTTAGGGAGGGGAGAGAGAGAGTGGACTCAATAGGAAGGTAGTTAATGTTGTTTAGGGAGGGGATAGAGAAAGTGGACTCAATAGGAAGGTAGGTAATGTTGTTTAGGGAGGGGAGAGAGAGAATGGACTCAATAGGGAGGTAATGTTGTTTAGGGAGGGGGGAGAGAGAGTGGACTCAATAAGAAGGTATGTAATGTTGTTTAGGGAGGGGAGAGAGAGAGTGGACTCAATAGGAAGGTAATGTTGTTTAGGGAGGGGAGAGAGAGAATGGACTCAATAGGAAGGTAGGTAATGTTGTTTAGGGAGGGGAGAGAGAGAATGGACTCAATAGGGAGGTAATGTTGTTTAGGGAGGGGGGAGAGAGTGGACTCAATAGGAAGGTAGATAATGTTGTTTAGGGAGGGGAGAGAGAGAGTGGACTCAATAGGGAGGTAATGTTTTTTAGGGAGGGGAGAGAGAGAATGGACTCAATAGGAAGGTAGGTAATGTTGTTTAGGGAGGGGAGAGAGAGAATGGACTCAATAGGGAGGTAATGTTGTTTAGGGAGGGGAGAGAGAGAGTGGACTCAATAGGGAGGTAATGTTGTTTAGGGAGGGGAGAGAGAGAGTGGACTCAATAGCAAGGCAGGTAATGTTGTTTAGGGAGGGGGGAGAGAGAGTGGACTCAATAGGAAGGTAGGTAATGTTGTTTAGGGAGGGGAGAGAGAGAATGGACTCAATAGGAAGGTAATGTTGTTTAGGGAGGGGAGAGAGAGAATGGACTCAATAGGAAGGTAGGTAATGTTGTTTAGGGAGGGGAGAGAGAGAATGGACTCAATAGGGAGGTAATGTTGTTTAGGGAGGGGGGAGAGAGTGGACTCAATAGGAAGGTAGATAATGTTGTTTAGGGAGGGGAGAGAGAGAGTGGACTCAATAGGGAGGTAATGTTTTTTAGGGAGGGGAGAGAGAGAATGGACTCAATAGGAAGGTAGGTAATGTTGTTTAGGGAGGGGAGAGAGAGAATGGACTCAATAGGGAGGTAATGTTGTTTAGGGAGGGGAGAGAGAGAGTGGACTCAATAGGGAGGTAATGTTGTTTAGGGAGGGGAGAGAGAGAATGGACTCAATAGGAAGGTAGGTAATGTTGTTTAGGGAGGGGAGAGAGAGAATGGACTCAATATGGAGGTAATGTTATTTAGGGAGGGGGGAGAGAGAGGACTCAATAGGAAGGTAGGTAATGTTGTTTAGGGAGGGGGGAGAGAGAGTGGACTCAATAGGGAGGTAATGTTGTTTAGGGAGGGGGGAGAGAGAGGACTCAATAGGAAGGTAGGTAATGTTGTTTAGGGAGGGGGGAGAGAGTGGACTCAATAGGAAGGTAGGTAATGTTGTTTAGGGAGGGGAGAGAGAGTATGGAGTCAATAGGTAGGTCATGTTGTTTAAGGAGGGGAGAGAGAGAGTGGACTCAATAGGAAGGTAATGTTGTTTAGGGAGGGGAGAGAGAGAGTGGACTCAATAGGAAGGTAGGTAATGTTGTTTAGGGAGGGGAGAGAGAGAATGGACTCAATAGGGAGGTAATGTTGTTTAGGTAGGGGAGAGAGAGAGTGGACTCAATAGGAAGGTAGGTAATGTTGTTTAGGGGGGGGATAGAGAAAGTGGACTCAATAGGAAGGTAGGTAATGTTGTTTAGGGAGGGGAGAGAGAGAATGGACTCAATAGGGAGGTAATGTTGTTTAGGGAGGGGGGAGAGAGAGTGGACTCAATAGGAAGGTAGGTAATGTTGTTTAGGGAGGGGAGAGAGAGAATGGACTCAATAGTAAGGTAGGTAATGTTGTTTAGGGAGGGGGGAGAGAGAGTGGACTCAATAGGAAGGTAGGTAATGTTGTTTAGGGAGGAGAGAGAGAGAATGGACTCAATAGGAAGGTAATGTTGTTTAGGGAGGGGAGAGAGAGAATGGACTCAATAGGAAGGTAGGTAATGTTGTTTAGGGAGGGGAGAGAGAGAATGGACTCAATAGGGAGGTAATGTTGTTTAGGGAGGGGGGAGAGAGTGGACTCAATAGGAAGGTAGATAATGTTGTTTAGGGAGGGGAGAGAGAGAGTGGACTCAATAGGGAGGTAATGTTTTTTAGGGAGGGGAGAGAGAGAATGGACTCAATAGGAAGGTAGGTAATGTTGTTTAGGGAGGGGAGAGAGAGAATGGACTCAATAGGGAGGTAATGTTGTTTAGGGAGGGGAGAGAGAGAGTGGACTCAATAGGGAGGTAATGTTGTTTAGGGAGGGGAGAGAGAGAATGGACTCAATAGGAAGGTAGGTAATGTTGTTTAGGGAGGGGAGAGAGAGAATGGACTCAATATGGAGGTAATGTTATTTAGGGAGGGGGGAGAGAGAGGACTCAATAGGAAGGTAGGTAATGTTGTTTAGGGAGGGGGGAGAGAGAGTGGACTCAATAGGGAGGTAATGTTGTTTAGGGAGGGGGGAGAGAGAGGACTCAATAGGAAGGTAGGTAATGTTGTTTAGGGAGGGGGGAGAGAGTGGACTCAATAGGAAGGTAGGTAATGTTGTTTAGGGAAGGGAGAGAGAGTATGGAGTCAATAGGTAGGTCATGTTGTTTAAGGAGGGGAGAGAGAGAGTGGACTCAATAGGAAGGTAATGTTGTTTAGGGAGGGGAGAGAGAGAGTGGACTCAATAGGAAGGTAGGTAATGTTGTTTAGGGAGGGGAGAGAGAGAATGGACTCAATAGGGAGGTAATGTTGTTTAGGTAGGGGAGAGAGAGAGTGGACTCAATAGGAAGGTAGGTAATGTTGTTTAGGGGGGGGATAGAGAAAGTGGACTCAATAGGAAGGTAGGTAATGTTGTTTAGGGAGGGGAGAGAGAGAATGGACTCAATAGGGAGGTAATGTTGTTTAGGGAGGGGGGAGAGAGAGTGGACTCAATAGTAAGGTAGGTAATGTTGTTTAGGGAGGGAGCGAGAGAGTGGACTCAATAGGAAGGTAGGTAATGTTGTTTAGGGAGGGGATAGAGAAAGTGGACTCAATAGGAAGGTAGGTAATGTTGTTTAGGGAGGGGAGAGAGAGAGTGGACTCAATAGTACGGTAGGTAATGTTGTTTAGGGAGGGGGGAGAGAGAGTGGACTCAATAGGAAGGTAGGTAATGTTGTTTAGGGAGGGGGAGAGAGAGTGGACTCAATAGGAAGGTAGGTAATGTTGTTTAGGGAGGGGAGTGAGAGAATGGACTCAATAGGAAGGTAATGTTGTTTAGGGAGGGGAGAGAGAGAATGGACTCAATATGAAGGTAGGTAATGTTGTTTAGGGAGGGGAGAGAGAGAGTGGACTCAATAGGGAGGTAACGTTGTTTAGGGAGGGGAGAGAGAGAATGGACTCAATAGGAAGGTAGGTAATGTTGTTTAGGGAGGGGAGAGAGAGAGTGGACTCAATAGGGAGGTAATGTTGTTTAGGGAGGGGAGAGAGAGAATAGACTCAATAGGAAGGTAGGTAATGTTGTTTAGGGAGGGGAGAGAGAGAGTGGACTCAATAGGAAGGTAATGTTGTTTAGGGAGGGGAGAGAGAGAGTGGACTCAATAGGAAGGTAGGTAATGTTGTTTAGGGAGGGGAGAGAGAGAATGGACTCAATAGGAAGGTAATGTTGTTTAGGGAGGGGAGAGAGAGAATGGACTCAATAGGAAGGTAGGTAATATTGTTTAGGGAGGGGAGAGAGAGAATGGACTCAATAGGGAGGTAATGTTGTTTAGGGAGGGGGGAGAGAGTGGACTCAATAGGAAGGTAGGTAATGTTGTTTAGGGAGGGGAGAGAGAGAGTGGACTCAATAGGGAGGTAATGTTTTTTAGGGAGGGGAGAGAGAGAATGGACTCAATAGGAAGGTAGGTAATGTTGTTTAGGGAGGGGAGAGAGAGAATGGACTCAATAGGGAGGTAATGTTGTTTAGGGAGGGGAGAGAGAGAGTGGACTCAATAGGGAGGTAATGTTGTTTAGGGAGGGGGGAGAGAGAGTGGACTCAATAGGAAGGTAGGTAATGTTGTTTAGGGAGGGGAGAGAGAGAATGGACTCAATAGGAAGGTAATGTTGTTTAGGGAGGGGAGAGAGAGAATGGACTCAATAGGAAGGTAGGTAATATTGTTTAGGGAGGGGAGAGAGATAATGGACTCAATAGGGAGGTAATGTTGCTTAGGGAGGGGGGAGAGAGTGGACTCAATAGGAAGGTAGATAATGTTGTTTAGGGAGGGGAGAGAGAGAGTGGACTCAATAGGGAGGTAATGTTTTTTAGGGAGGGGAGAGAGAGAATGGACTCAATAGGAAGGTAGGTAATGTTGTTTAGGGAGGGGAGAGAGAGAATGGACTCAATAGGGAGGTAATGTTGTTTAGGGAGGGGAGAGAGAGAGTGGACTCAATAGGGAGGTAATGTTGTTTAGGGAGGGGGGAGAGAGAGTGGACTCAATAGGAAGGTAGGTAATGTTGTTTAGGGAGGGGAGAGAGAGAATGGACTCAATAGGAAGGTAATGTTGTTTAGGGAGGGGAGAGAGAGAATGGACTCAATAGGAAGGTAGGTAATATTGTTTAGGGAGGGGAGAGAGAGAATGGACTCAATAGGGAGGTAATGTTGCTTAGGGAGGGGGGAGAGAGTGGACTCAATAGGAAGGTAGATAATGTTGTTTAGGGAGGGGAGAGAGAGAGTGGACTCAATAGGGCGGTAATGTTTTTTAGGGAGGGGAGAGAGAGAATGGACTCAATAGGAAGGTAGGTAATGTTGTTTAGGGAGGGGAGAGAGAGAATGGACTCAATAGGGAGGTAATGTTGTTTAGGGAGGGGAGAGAGAGAGTGGACTCAATAGGGAGGTAATGTTGTTTAGGGAGGGGAGAGAGAGAATGGACTCAATAGGAAGGTAGGTAATGTTGTTTAGGGAGGGGAGAGAGAGAATGGACTCAATAGGGAGGTAATGTTATTTAGGGAGGGGGGAGAGAGAGGACTCAATAGGAAGGTAGGTAATGTTGTTTAGGGAGGGGGGAGAGAGAATGGACTCAATAGGGAGGTAATGTTGTTTAGGGAGGGGGAGAGAGAGGACTCAATAGGAAGGTAGGTAATGTTGTTTAGGGAGGGGGGAGAGAGTGGACTCAATAGGAAGGTAGGTAATGTTGTTTAGGGAGATGAGAGAGAGAATGGAGTCAATAGGTAGGTCATGTTGTTTAGTGAGGGGAGAGAGAGAGTGGACTCAATAGGAAGGTAATGTTGTTTAGGGAGGGGAGAGATAGATTGGACTCAATAGGAAGGTAGGTAATGTTGTTTAGGGAGGGGAGAGAGAGAATGGACTCAATAGGGAGGTAATGTTGTTTAGGGAGGGGAGAGAGAGAGTGGACTCAATAGGGAGGTAATGTTGTTTAGGGAGGGGAGAGAGAGAATGGACTCAATAGGAAGGTAGGTAATGTTGTTTAGGGAGGGGAGAGAGAGAATGGACTCAATATGGAGGTAATGTTATTTAGGGAGGGGGGAGAGAGAGGACTCAATAGGAAGGTAGGTAATGTTGTTTAGGGAGGGGGGAGAGAGAGTGGACTCAATAGGGAGGTAATGTTGTTTAGGGAGGGGGGAGAGAGAGGACTCAATAGGAAGGTAGGTAATGTTGTTTAGGGAGGGGGGAGAGAGTGGACTCAATAGGAAGGTAGGTAATGTTGTTTAGGGAGGGGAGAGAGAGTATGGAGTCAATAGGTAGGTCATGTTGTTTAAGGAGGGGAGAGAGAGAGTGGACTCAATAGGAAGGTAATGTTGTTTAGGGAGGGGAGAGAGAGAGTGGACTCAATAGGAAGGTAGGTAATGTTGTTTAGGGAGGGGAGAGAGAGAATGGACTCAATAGGGAGGTAATGTTGTTTAGGTAGGGGAGAGAGAGAGTGGACTCAATAGGAAGGTAGGTAATGTTGTTTAGGGGGGGGATAGAGAAAGTGGACTCAATAGGAAGGTAGGTAATGTTGTTTAGGGAGGGGAGAGAGAGAATGGACTCAATAGGGAGGTAATGTTGTTTAGGGAGGGGGGAGAGAGAGTGGACTCAATAGTAAGGTAGGTAATGTTGTTTAGGGAGGGAGCGAGAGAGTGGACTCAATAGGAAGGTAGGTAATGTTGTTTAGGGAGGGGATAGAGAAAGTGGACTCAATAGGAAGGTAGGTAATGTTGTTTAGGGAGGGGAGAGAGAGAGTGGACTCAATAGTAAGGTAGGTAATGTTGTTTAGGGAGGGGGGAGAGAGAGTGGACTCAATAGGAAGGTAGGTAATGTTGTTTAGGGAGGGGGAGAGAGAGTGGACTCAATAGGAAGGTAGGTAATGTTGTTTAGGGAGGGGAGTGAGAGAATGGACTCAATAGGAAGGTAATGTTGTTTAGGGAGGGGAGAGAGAGAATGGACTCAATATGAAGGTAGGTAATGTTGTTTAGGGAGGGGAGAGAGAGAGTGGACTCAATAGGGAGGTAACGTTGTTTAGGGAGGGGAGAGAGAGAATGGACTCAATAGGAAGGTAGGTAATGTTGTTTAGGGAGGGGAGAGAGAGAGTGGACTCAATAGGGAGGTAATGTTGTTTAGGGAGGGGAGAGAGAGAATAGACTCAATAGGAAGGTAGGTAATGTTGTTTAGGGAGGGGAGAGAGAGAGTGGACTCAATAGGAAGGTAATGTTGTTTAGGGAGGGGAGAGAGAGAGTGGACTCAATAGGAAGGTAGGTAATGTTGTTTAGGGAGGGGAGAGAGAGAATGGACTCAATAGGAAGGTAATGTTGTTTAGGGAGGGGAGAGAGAGAATGGACTCAATAGGAAGGTAGGTAATATTGTTTAGGGAGGGGAGAGAGAGAATGGACTCAATAGGGAGGTAATGTTGTTTAGGGAGGGGGGAGAGAGTGGACTCAATAGGAAGGTAGGTAATGTTGTTTAGGGAGGGGAGAGAGAGAGTGGACTCAATAGGGAGGTAATGTTTTTTAGGGAGGGGAGAGAGAGAATGGACTCAATAGGAAGGTAGGTAATGTTGTTTAGGGAGGGGAGAGAGAGAATGGACTCCATAGGGAGGTAATGTTGTTTAGGGAGGGGAGAGAGAGAGTGGACTCAATAGGGAGGTAATGTTGTTTAGGGAGGGGGGAGAGAGAGTGGACTCAATAGGAAGGTAGGTAATGTTGTTTAGGGAGGGGAGAGAGAGAATGGACTCAATAGGAAGGTAATGTTGTTTAGGGAGGGGAGAGAGAGAATGGACTCAATAGGAAGGTAGGTAATATTGTTTAGGGAGGGGAGAGAGATAATGGACTCAATAGGGAGGTAATGTTGCTTAGGGAGGGGGGAGAGAGTGGACTCAATAAGAAGGTAGATAATGTTGTTTAGGGAGGGGAGAGAGAGAGTGGACTCAATAGGGAGGTAATGTTTTTTAGGGAGGGGAGAGAGAGAATGGACTCAATAGGAAGGTAGGTAATGTTGTTTAGGGAGGGGAGAGAGAGAATGGACTCAATAGGGAGGTAATGTTGTTTAGGGAGGGGGGAGAGAGTGGACTCAATAGGAAGGTAGATAATGTTGTTTAGGGAGGGGAGAGAGAGAGTGGACTCAATAGGGAGGTAATGTTTTTTAGGGAGGGGAGAGAGAGAATGGACTCAATAGGAAGGTAGGTAATGTTGTTTAGGGAGGGGAGAGAGAGAATGGACTCAATAGGGAGGTAATGTTGTTTAGGGAGGGGAGAGAGAGAGTGGACTCAATAGGGAGGTAATGTTGTTTAGGGAGGGGAGAGAGAGAATGGACTCAATAGGAAGGTAGGTAATGTTGTTTAGGGAGGGGAGAGAGAGAATGGACTCAATAGGGAGGTAATGTTATTTAGGGAGGGGGGAGAGAGAGGACTCAATAGGAAGGTAGGTAATGTTGTTTAGGGAGGGGGGAGAGAGAATGGACTCAATAGGGAGGTAATGTTGTTTAGGGAGGGGGAGAGAGAGGACTCAATAGGAAGGTAGGTAATGTTGTTTAGGGAGGGGGGAGAGAGTGGACTCAATAGGAAGGTAGGTAATGTTGTTTAGGGAGGGGAGAGAGAGAATGGAGTCAATAGGTAGGTCATGTTGTTTAGTGAGGGGAGAGAGAGAGTGGACTCAATAGGAAGGTAATGTTGTTTAGGGAGGGGAGAGATAGATTGGACTCAATAGGAAGGTAGGTAATGTTGTTTAGGGAGGGGAGAGAGAGAATGTACTCAATAGGGAGGTAATGTTGTTTAGGTAGGGGAGAGAGAGAGTGGACTCAATAGGAAGGTAGGTAATGTTGTTTAGGGAGGGGATAGAGAAAGTGGACTCAATAGGAAGGTAGGTAATGTTGTTTAGGGAGGGGAGAGAGAGAATGGACTCAATAGGGAGGTAATGTTGTTTAGGGAGGGGGGAGAGAGAGTGGACTCAATAGGAAGGTAGGTAATGTTGTTTAGGGAGGGGAGAGAGAGAGTGGACTCAATAGTAAGGTAGGTAATGTTGTTTAGGGAGGGAGAGAGAGAGTGGACTCAATAGGAAGGTAGGTAATGTTGTTTAGGGAGGGGAGAGAGAGAATGGACTAAATAGGAAGGTAATGTTGTTTAGGGAGGGGAGAGAGAGAATGGACTCAATATGAAGGTAGGTAATGTTGTTTAGGGAGGGGAGAGAGAGAGTGGACTCAATAGGGAGGTAATGTTGTTTAGGGAGGGGAGAGAGAGAATGGACTCAATAGGAAGGTAGGTAATGTTGTTTAGGGAGGGGAGAGAGAGAGTGGACTCAATAGGGAGGTAATGTTGTTTAGGGAGGGGAGAGAGAGAATAGACTCAATAGGAAGGTAGGTAATGTTGTTTAGGGAGGGGGGAGAGAGAATGGACTCAATAGGAAGGTAGGTAATGTTGTTTAGGGAGGGGGGAGAGAGAATGTATGAAAGAATGATGAGCCTTATCATGGAAGCAACCTGGACTCAGGGGTAGACCTAACATAGTAAAATCCGGAACACTCCAATCAGTATTATATGTTACATTTTGTATGGTATTTATTAATTTGTGGATGTCCATAATCTATTTCGTATAATATGTTATTATATTATTATTATATTATTATGTTACGAATTACAATTCGTATAATATGTTACGAATTGCAACCACTGGTTACGGCCCTGCCTCCCACTAACGTTCAGCATCCTAGAGATTGTCACGCCCTGGCTCTGGGGACTATGTTATGTTGAGCCAGGGTGTGTAATTCTATGTTTGATTTTCTATGTTGGGCTGAGTGACTCCCAATCAGAGGCAACGAGTGTCAGCTGGGTGTCTCTGATTGGGAGCCATATTTAACTGTCTGTCTTTCACTTTGTGTTTGTGGTTTCTTGTTCATTTCGGTTTGTGTTAAACTGTAGACGTCACGTTATCGTTTAGATCGTGTGATCAGTAATAAAAGGATATGTTCACCTTCAACGCTGCGCCTTGGTCCTCATCTCTAACCAACGATCGGGACAGAAGAAACCACCATAACAGGACCAAGCAGCATGAAGAAGAGAGAGGATGGACTTGGGAGCAGTTGAGTAGGAGTCTCGACTGGGCCAAGCCAAGAGAAGAGGAGAGAGGTTGGAGTTTGGAGCAGTGGGGTGAGAGTCTGGCGAGAATGATGGAGGCCTGGCCCACGGGGAGGAGAGACCCCCAGAAAATTTTTAGGGGGGGGCTCACGACGTCGGGGCAGCAGGAGGCCGCTATGGAGCGGTCCAGCGGGGTTGCAGAGGAGGCCGCCAGGTTACGGGGGCCACTGGTAGAAGAGGGGATGGAGGGTGTAGAGGCACGGCGAGAGGTACTGGCGTGTGTTGCCAGTCCGGTCCGGCCCGTTCCAGATCCCGGTGTAGAGCCAGTGGTGTGTGTCCCCAGTACGGTCCGGTCTATTCCTGCTCCCCGCACCAAACCTACGGTGTGCGTCGACAGCCCAGCCCGGCCCGTTCCTGCGCTCCGCACCAAGTCTGTGGTGCGCGTCGCCAGCCCAGTCCGGCCCATCCAAGCTTCCCGCACCAAGCCAGTGGTGTGCGTCGTCAGTCCGGCACGGCCCGTGCCTGCTCTCCGCACCAAGTCTATGGTGCGTTTCGTCAGCCCTGTCCGGCCCGTTCCTGCTCTCCGCACCAAGTCTGTGGTGCGCGTCGCCAGCCCAGTCCGGCCCATCCAAGCTTCCCGCACCAAGCCAGTGGTGTGCGTCGTCAGTCCGGCACGGCCCGTGCCTGCTCTCCGCACCAAGTCTATGGTGCGTTTTGTCAGCCCGGTCCGGCCCGTTCCTCCTCCACGCATCAAGCCAGGGGTGTGCGTCGTCAGTCCAGCACAACCCGTGCCTGGGTCATGTCCGGAGCCGGATCCGCCGCCGAGGCGGAGTGCCCACCCGGTCCCTCCCCTGTTGTGGTTGTTTGGCGCGGCCGGAGTCCGCGCCTTTGGGGGGGGGTACTGTCACGCCCTGGCTCTGGGGACTATGTTATGTTGAGCCAGGGTGTGTAATTCTATGTTTGATTTTCTATGTTGGGCTGAGTGACTCCCAATCAGAGGCAACGAGTGTCAGCTGGGTGTCTCTGATTGGGAGCCATATTTAACTGTCTGTCTTTCACTTTGTGTTTGTGGTTTCTTGTTCATTTCGGTTTGTGTTAAACTGTAGACGTCACGTTATCGTTTATTGTTTTGATCGTGTGATCAGTAATAAAAGGATATGTTCACCTTCAACGCTGCGCCTTGGTCCTCATCTCTAACCAACGATCGTGACAGAGATGTAGATTTAACTGATGTTTATCAGTAATTAAAGTGCAATTCCATTCTGCAAACCCTTCTACTAATGCATGCAACATGCCCTTTATTAGTCACATTAGTAAATACTGTGCATTAACAACAAATGTGTCCTTATATGAGGGAGAAAACACACATAAAGGCCTGATCCACATGCTGCAGCTGCTGATAATAACTACAAGGTCAAGTGCCAGCAATTTGAGAGACACCCCTCTTGGCACACTTGCTCTAAGTGGTAAATTGTGTAGCGAATTAAGACATAAAGTCAATGGCTGCTCCCTACTCCGCAGGACCGCTGCCAGTGTATTTGCATCAGCCTAATCACTCAAGGCTTGAATGACAAAGGCTTGTTAATGAGCCCAGTGGCCAGTCAGTGAGCCTGGGGAATGGGCCTCTTTAGCATAGATCCAGTCATTAGTGTTAAGGGATGCGTCCCAAATGTCACCCTATTCCATACAGTGCACTACTTTTAACCAGAGCCCTATGGAATAGGGTGCCATTTGGGATGTACCCTTAGAGTCCATATGAGCAGAGCAGCATGCACACAGCCAGCCAGTCAGCCATGCCGCTGCACAGAGACACATCATGTCTATTCCAATAATGTCTCTGCACTGCCCGCACCGCAAGGCTCTCCAGAGGGTTGTGCGTTCTGCACATCTACCTGCCCTCCAGGACACCTACAGCACCCGATGTCACAGGAAGGCCAAAAAGATCATCAAGGACATCAACCAACCTCCCTCTGCAACTGGATCCTGGACTTCCTGACAGGCCGCCCCCAGGTGGTAAGGGTAGGTAACAACACATCTGCCACGCTGATCCTCAACACGGGGGCCCCTCAGGGGTGCGTGCTCAGTCCCCTCCTGTACTCCATGTTCACCCATGACTGCATGGCCAGACACGATTCCAACACCATCATTAAGTTTGCTGACGACACAACAGTGGTAGGCCTGATCACCGACAACGATGAGACAGCCTATAGGGAGGAGGTCCGAGACCTGGCCGTGTGGTGCCAGGACAACAACCTCTCCCTCAACGTGATCAAGACAAAGGAGATGATTGTGGACTACAGGAAAAAAAATAGAATTTTGTCCACATCACCAACAAACTATAATGGCTTCTACCCCCAAGCCATAAGCCTCCTGAACAGCTAATCATTTCTACCCAGACTATTTGCACTGCCCCCCCACCCCCTCCCCCACCCCCCTCTTTTACGCTGCTGCTACTCTGTCTATTATTTATGCATAGTCACTTTAACTCTACCCACATGTACATATTACCTCAATTACCTCGACTAGCCGGTGCCCCCTCACATTGACTCTGCACCGGTACCCCCCTTGTATATAGCCTCCCTACTGTTATTTTATTTTACTGCTGCTCTTTAGTTATTTGCTTCTTTTTTTTAAACTTAATTTCACTGTAATGTCTACACCAGTTGTATTCGGCGCATGTGGCAAATACAATTTGATTTGATTTGATTTGAAGGTGGGGTCAGTACAGGTGCATCAAAGCTACGACCAAGAGAATGAAAAACAGCTTCTATCTCAAGGACATCAGACTGTTAAACAGCCATCACTAGCACATTAGAGCCTGCTGCCTATAGACATAGACTAGAAATCACTGGCCACTTTAAGAAATGGAACACTAGCCACTTTAATACTGTTTACATATCTTGCATTACTCATCTCATATGTATATACTGTATTCTATACTATTCTACGGTATCTTAGTCACTTTAATAATGTTTACATATCTTGCATTACTCATCTCATATGTATATACTGTATTCTATACTATTCTACTGTATCTTAGTCCATGCCGCTCTGACATCGCTCGTCCATATATGTGTATATTCTTAATTCATTCTTTACTTAGATTTGTGTGTATTGGATATATGTTGTGAAATTGTTAGATATTACTTGTTAGATATTACTGCACTGTCGGAGCTAGAAGCACAAGCATTTCGCTACACCCGCAATAACATCTGCTAAACAAATGTATGTGACTAATAAAATTGGATTTGATTTGATTTTGATGAATTATTTAAAAACACTATCAGATACTGTAAATCAGGATTCCACAACTGGCAGTGGTTTTATTCCCCCGACACACACACAAGTTTTCGGAGCAAAAAAACACATACATTTATGTATTTCTTATTCATTTTTATTGTTGGACATAAAAGGCTGTAAACACCAGGAAATCAGCTCCAAGGGATTTTTATTTGTTTAATCTGTTCCCAAGTATTCCCACGCATAGTAGAGAGACACGTGATCGTATACAAATGTAAACAAGTGTTTAAATTATTATCTTTGTCAAATATTAGATCTATTTGGGCTTCTTGCGGTCAATTTGATGTTTTATTTTTAATTATGTTCCAGCCCCCCGACTATCCGCGTTAGAAAAAAATCATCCCGCGGCTGAATCTAGTTGATGATCCCAGCTGTAAATGGAAACTTGGCTGGCTGGACAACTTCTGTCCAACTTCTGTCCAACTTCTGTCCAACTTCTCTTCTCCCATCACTCTCTTCTTTTTTCTCTCTGTCTTTGTCTTTGGGCAATTCCACTGTAATGGAATTAACCTTTACTCTGTTTTTTCACTTTAAAATGTATGCCAAACAAAAACCATTGATTTCAAAGTTTAACAAACCATACAACTCTATGCAAAAGGACTACTTTTAACAATTTCCACTGAAAAATGTGCAAGAACTAATTTAGTGGAAGAACTGTGCAGATGCAAAACTTTGTAAAGGAATTACAGTAAAATCTCCCTTAGGTTTTTAAATTGACCATGTTTTCCATAAAATCTAAATATGTGCTCCGAATTAAAATAAAAAATGTCTGAAAAAATAATGCGGTGTCAGCTTGTCACGTTCGTCGTGTAAAGGATTAGACCAAGGTGCAGCGTGGTATGCGTACATAGTCATTTATTATATTAAACACCAACAAAAGCAACGTAACGTGAAGTTCAAAAGGCTAAACATCCAACAAGCCAAACTGAAACAAGATCCCACAACATAGGTAGGCAAAATGGCTACCTAAGTATGATCCCCAATCAGAGACAACAATCGACAGCTGCCTCTGATTGGGAACCACACCCGGCCACATAGATATAGATAACATAGATCTACACATAGATTTTCACACCCTGACCAAACCAACTAGAGATCTCTATGTCAGGGCGTGACACAGCTATAACTAGAGTTGGATAAAAAGTGTTGGAATTCTTTTGGCTATTGAACTGCAGTAAGTGGAGTGGATTTACACCCGGTGACAGAATTACGGTAACAAAATCACATCATGGGATCCTGATCTGTCCTACACAGAAATGCATAATTATGGACATTAATGTAATTCTCCTCATGTTTCACAAGTATGGACATCACATCACAGCGCAGCAGAGTGGAGTGGAGTAGAGTAGAGTAGAGGAGATTACAGTGCAGTACAATACAGCACAGTAGAGTAGAGTAGATTACAGTGCAGCACAATACAGCACAGCAGAGTGGAGCAGAGTTGAGTACAGTACAGTACAGTAGAGTTCAGTATAGTACAGTAAAGTAGAGTATAGTTCAGTACGGTACAATATACTGTACTCTGCTGTACTATACTTTCCTTTCCTTTACTGTATTATATTGGACTGTACTCTACTTTGCTCTACTCACTGTACAGTGGCTTGTGAAAGTATTCACCCCCCTTGGCATTTTGCCTGGAATTAAAATGGATCTTGGGGGGGTTTGTATCATTTGATTTACACAACATGCCTACCACTTTGAAGATGCAAAATATTTTTTATTGTGAAGCAAACAAGAAATAAGACAAATAAACAGAGTCCATGCATAACTATTCACCCCCCCCCCCCCCCCCCCCCCCCCCAAAGTTTGTAGAGCCACCTTTTGCAGCAATTACAGCTGCAAGTCTCTTGGGGTATGTCTCTATAAGCTTGGTATATCTAGCCACTGGGATTTTTGCCCATTCTTCAAGGCAAAACTGCTCCAGCTCCTTCAAGTTGGATGGGTTCCGCTGGTGTACAGCAACCATTAAGTCATACCACAGATTCTCAATTGGATTGAGGTCTGGGCTTTGACTAGGCCATTCCAAGACATTTAAATGTTTCCCCTTAACCACTCGAGTGTTGCTTTAGCAGTATGCTTAGGGTCATTGTCCTGCTGGAAGGTGAACCTCCGTCCCAGTCTCAAATCTCTGGAAGAGTGAAACAGGTTTCCCTCAAGAATTTCCCTGTATTTAGCTCCATCCATCATTCCTTTAATTCTGACCAGTTTCCCAGTCCCTGCCAATGAAAAACATCCCCACAGCATGATGCTGCCACCACCATGCTTCACTGTGGGGATGGCGTTCTCAGGGTGATGAGAGGTGTTTGGTTTGTGCCAGACATTGCGTTTTCCTTGATGGCCAAAAAGCTCAATTTTAGTCTCATCTGACCAGAGTACCTTCTTCCATATGTTTGGGGAGTCTCCCACATGCCTTTTGGCGAACACCAAACGTGTTTGCTTATTTTTTTCTTTAAGCAATGGCTTTTTTTCTGGCCACTCTTCTGTAAAGCCCAGCTTGTGGAGTGTACAGCTTAAAGTGGTCCTATGGACAGATACTCCAATCTCCGCTGTGGAGCTTTGCAGCTCCTTCAGGGTTATCTTTGGTCTCTTTGTTGCCTCTCTGATTAATGCCCTCCTTGCCTGGTCCATGAGATTTGGTGGGCGGCCCTCTCTTGTCAGGTTTGTTGTGGTGCCATATTCTTTCCATTTTTTCATAATGGATTTAATGGTGCTCCGTGGGATGTTCAAAGTTTCAGATATTTTTTTAGAACCCAACCCTGATCTGTACTTCTCCACAACTTTGTCCCTGACCTGTTTGGAGAGCTCCTTGGTCTTAATGGTGCCGCTTGCTTGGTGGTGCCCCTTGCTTAGTGTTGTTGCTGACTCTGGGGCCTTTCAGAACAGGTGTAAATATACTGAGATCATGTGACAGATCATGTGACACTTAGATTGCACACAGGTGGACTTTATTTAACCAATTATGTGACTTCTGAAGGTAATTGGTTGCACCAGATCTTATTTAGGGGCTTCATAGTAAAGGGGGTGAATACATATGCATGCACCACTTTTCCATTATTTTTTGGTTCGATATTTTTTTTCATTCCACTTCACCAATTTGGGCTATTTTGTGTATGTCCATTACATGAAATCCAAATAAAATCCATTTAAATTACAGGTTGTAATGCAACAAAATAGGAAAAACGCCAAGGGGGATGAATACTTTTGCAAGGCGCTGTACTATAAAAACACATTCCAGCAAATGTTTATTCCACAGGTTACGACTGCCTGAAGCTATGATGTTGAAATGTCTATTTACTCTGTTCCATCTGACTGCGCAAACCACAGTCTCATCAGCCCAGCCTGGCAATTAATGAACTTGATCTCCACTATAAAAAGCATCTAGACATTTTGTCACTTTTCTTTTAAACTAACATTTCATTTTCAACAGTGGAAATTTGTATAAATATTGCTGGTTGTCTCTCCAAAATTTGCAACATTGTTTCAATATTCAAATTTGATCTCCAGCTGTCCCTATAGTAGTGAACGTGTCGGGAGTCGGGATGAGACAGACAGGTAAGGCAGCTTTTCTCAGCCAGTCGAAATCATGAATCAGCATCATTTTTATGGATATACAGTGCATTCAGAAAAAATTCAGACCCCTTGACTTTTTCCACGTTTTGTTACGTTACAGCCTTATTCTAAAATGGAGTAAATTAAAAATGTTCCTCATCAATCTACACACAATACCCCATAATGACAAAGCGAAAACAGGTTTTTAGCCATTATTGCAAATGTATTAAAAATAAAAAACAGAAATACCTTATTTACATAAGTATTCAGACCCTTTGCTATGAGACTCGAAATTGAGCTCAAGTGCATCCTGTTTCCATTGATCATTATCATCCTTGAGATGTTTCTAAAACTTGATTGGAGTCCACTTGTGGTAAATTGAATTGATTGGACATTATTTGGAAAGGCACACAACTGTCTATGTAAGGTCCCACAGTTGACAGTGGATGTCATTGCAAAAACCAAGCCATGAGGTTGAAGGAATTGTCCGTAGAGCTCCAAGACAGGATTGTGTCGAGGCACAGATCTGGATAAGGGTACCAAAAAACCAAAAGGTTTAGAACCACCAAGACTCTTCCTAGAGCTGGCCGCCCGGCCAAACTGAGCAATCGGGAGAGAAGGGCATTGGTCAGGAAGGTGACCAAGAACCCAATGGTCACTCTGACAGAGCTCCAAAGTTCCTCTGTGGAGATGGTAGAACCTTCCAGAAGGACAACCATCTCTGCAGCACTCCTCCAATGAGGACTTTATGGTAGAGTGGCCAGACGGAAGCCACTCCTCAGTAAAAGGCACATGACAGCCCGGTTGGAGTTTGCCAAAAGGCACCTAAAGACTCTCAGACCATGAGAAACAAGATTTTCTGGTCTGATGAAACCAAGATTGAACTCTTTGGCCTGAATGCCAAGCGTCACGTCTGGAGGAAACCTGGTACCATCCCTACGGTGAAGCATGGTGGTGGCAGCATCATGCTGTGGGGATGTTTTTCTGCGGCAGGGACTGGGAGACTGGTCAGGATCGAGGGAAAAATGAACTGAGCAAAGTACAGAGAGATCCTTGATGAAAACCTGCTCCAGAGCGCTCAGGACCTCAGACTGGGCTGTAATTGCTGCCAAAGGTAATTCAACAAGGTACTGAGTAAAGGGTCTGAATACTTATGTAAATGTAATATTTCCGTTTTTTGTTTTAATACATCTGCAAAATTTTATAAAACCTGTTTTTGCTTTGTCATTATGGGGTATTGTGTGTAGATTGATGAGGGGGGAAAAGTATTTAATCGATTTTAGAATAAGGCTGTAACGTAACAAAATGTGGAAAAAGTCAAGGGGTCTGAATAGTTTACGAATGCACTGTATACAAAGCACTATCAATAGAAAACAGGTAAAACGATACGACGTGCAGCTAATTTGCAGTCTTTCCAGCTTCAGTTTGAAGTGATTGCGTTAGCTGTGTTGTTGGCTAGCTCTCGAACAACAGTGTCCTGACGAGAGAGCACATTTTCTATGCCAGGTGAAATGGCACATCATTAGCTCATTGTTATGAATGTATCCAGACAAAGGTCACTAGAAAACAGCTTAAACAAACGCAAATGCAGCTACTTTGCTGTTATTCTGGCTGCAGACGTGACTGTAAATTAGCCATAGTTGGCTAATTAACAAGCAAAGGATAAGAACTTTGCCAGCCAGTATAGCAATGGAACATTTAGAATGAATGGCTGGGTAGCGTCCATAGATGCAGAACAAAAAGACTGAACAACTGGGTCACGTCTCTGGCAACCGAACCGATAGAACGAACGACCAGTCGGCTTGGGTAGCAACCCCAGATTTGTGTCGGGACTATATCTTGTGGAAGGATGAAATAGTATGAATAAATTAATCAAAATAATGTTTTTTATGAAAATATGTAAATCATTATCTGAATATGTTGGTAACCCGTTGTATAAAACTGATAATGCCCTCGAAGCCTGTGTTTGGAGGATATATTGGCACTGGCCTAACAACACCCGTGCCAATGTATCCTCCAAACATTGGCTTCGAGGGCGTCATCACTTTATTGTACTGTACTGTATGGTACTGTACTGCATTGTACTATACTATACTGCACTGTACTGCATTGTACTATACTGTACTGTACTGTATTGTACTGTATTGTACTGTATTGTACTGTGCTGTACTCTACTCATTGTACCGTGCTATCCAAACTTGTGAAACATAAGTCTATGATGGGTTCAGATTTGGTCCAGTCTGGTTAACATCAAGGTCACCGACCAAATGTAAACTACTTTTCAACATACCCCGGACGTCCGGTGTCGGTCGGTGCTCAGTGATTGAGGATGCTGGTTAGAGTAAATAGAAACAGAGGGGGCTCATGGGTAGGTGTCAGTAAGAGCTGGGAGAGGAGACATTAACTGGAGAGGGAGAGAGAGAGAGAGCAGAGAGAGACAGAGTGAGAGAGGGAGGGGTTGACCAGACTCAGACTGTTTTAACACTCCTGGCTTGACCACCAGACGACAGACAGACAAAACCGTTATGAGCTGAACATAACAGTATGCCAGTGAAAGGGAGGACAGTAGCAGGTGACCCAAATGTGGTTTATGGCTATTATGATTTCCTATTGCAGCCAATTCAGTTGCAGTAATTCCGTTACTGATTTTTTGGTAATTCCGTTACCAATTTGGTAATGGAATTATGAGTTTTAATCACTTAATAATTAATAAACAAAATTCATATCAGTAAATTCACTATAACTAATTGGTAGGTCTACCATTACTTGTTAATTCTATGAACTTTCATTATCCTCCTACCGCATAAGGAAGAGAAATTAGAATTTATTTTAAAGTTGTGGGTTTCTTAAACTTAATTAAGATAAACACTTTCTCCAAAACCAAATGTTTGATATTAGTTAGCAGGGGTCTTTACGTCAACATTCTGTTTTGATGTATTTCTGATCCCTTTTAAGACTTTTTCTGGTAGATGTTTTCTAAGACCCCTTGCCATCTGTTTATCCAGAAATCAAAGCGTTTAATTTTGCCTCATTTTTAAGATGGAATATGATTGAAAAATGTATCTATGCCTTTATTTCCCAAAGAATATAGGCTCATAGACACTCAATTTGATATGCTGTTATGGACTTCACATGTTGGTGCTCATGGGTCCTTTTAGATGTAAATACCCATCTCTCTTTTTCTCTATCTCTGTCTGTCACCCTCTCGCTCTCTCTCCCTCTCTCTATCTTTCTCTCTCTCAATTCAGCTCAGTGATGCTTGCTCTTTCTCTCTCTCTCTCTCTCTCTCTCTCTCTCTCTCTCTCTCTCTCTCTCTCTCTCTCTCTCTCTCTTTCTCTCTCTCTCTATTTCCAATTGTATCTCTCTTGTGCAAATCTTTCCTCTTTTCATACTATAGTAGTTGTGTTTGGCCTGTGGTATCATAAATAACTATCATTTAGCATCAATAACACATGACTGAGTTACAGCCAGTGAATCCATGACTGAGCCCGGACCACTGAACACCAGCAAGTCATGCAAACAGCAGTCAGGGTTGTGTTCGTTAGGCACCAAACAGAAGAAAACAAACTGAAACAGGGAGGGAGCACCTGGACTTGTTCAATAAGAAACGCTCATTTTCGGTTTCCGTCGCAAAACGTAGTAAAACGTTTTTAAGTTGCGTGCCCCATTGAACAACACCCAGGATACAAAAGCAGTAGAAAACAGTTCATTGTCCATTTGTCTTGACCATGTTCCATTGTTCAGCATCTGCCCTTTGCCACTAATATGAGAGCTTATACAGTTGGTTGTATTCTCTCTCTCTCTCTCTCTCTCTCTCTCTCTCTCTCTCTCTCTCTCTCTCTCTCTCTCTCTCTCTCGTACAATCCTTCTACTGACTCCCTCTGTATTGAAATGCCCCCACCCCATCTTTACTATAACCTTGTTTTTAATCCCCTACAAAGCTGATAAGCCGAAGAGGCAGGACATCTATAGGCTGCATACATTTATGTGGCCACTGTGATTCTAATCATTGAGTGTTTCCCCATCGGGGGTCCAGGTTTAGTATACAATGGCAGATCTGT
Organism: Coregonus lavaretus; assembly: GCF_964263955.1. NCBI lineage: Eukaryota > Metazoa > Chordata > Actinopteri > Salmoniformes > Salmonidae > Coregonus > Coregonus lavaretus. The sequence continues at coordinate 7,492,081 of NC_140018.1, forward strand.
GTATGATAAATCATCCCTGAAAGCATGTTGGTGTTAGAGTTCATCTGCAATTTTGTGTATTTTTGCCTCTTCTGAGGTGGGTGCAAAAATTTAGGAACATCTGTCCACTGGGCTCACAGCCAATGTGGTCCCTCCTAGTCAGACACATTTGAAGTGCAGCAGTGTACAGTACAGGAGAGTACTAGAGGCCCAGGTTTCCTCCTCTGCAGTACCAGATGGTGGGGCTGGTGTGGTGGGCTCAGTCCTCTGCAGTACCAGATGGTGGGGCTGGTGTGGTGGGCTCTGTCCTCTGCAGTACCAGATGGTGGGGCTGGTGTGGTGGGCTCACTCCTCTGCAGTACCAGATGGTGGGGCTGGTGTGGTGGGCTCAGTCCTCTGCTGTACCAGATGGTGGGGCTGGTGTGGTGGGCTCAGTCCTCTGCAGTACCAGATGGTGGGGCTGGTGTGGTGGGCTCAGTCCTCTGCAGTACCAGATGGTGCGGCTGGTGTGGTGGGCTCAGCCTCCACTCCTCTGGGGACCCAGCTACACTGTTGTGCTGATCTGGACCCTGTGCAGGCATTTTACATTTACATTTTAGTCATTAGCAGACGCTCTTATCCAGAGTGCCTTACAGTTAGTGAGTGCATACATTTTCATACTGGCCCCCCATGGGAAACGAACCCACAACCCTGGTGTTGCAAGCACCATGCTCTACCAACTGAGCTACAGGGGACTATGTCCATGTTTTGCACTGGTTAATTCACGATGGTCACACGTAGAACGAATGTCTGATTATTCCGAGATATTCTTTAAAATCAGAGTTTCACATTTTCAAGGGACCACGGTTGTCACGATCGTCTGAGGAGGACCAAGGCGCAGCGTTGAAGGTGAACATATTCTTTATTTAATAAATGATCACACGATCAAAACAACAACGATAACGTGACGTCTACGGTATAACACAAACCAAATCCGAACAAGAAACCACAAACACAAAGTGAAAGACAGACAGTTAAATATGGCTCCCAATCAGAGACAACCAGCTGACACTCGTTGCCTCTGATTGGGAGTCACTCAGGCCAACATAGAAATACAAACATAGAATTACACACCCTGGCTCAACATAACAGTGTCCCCAGAGCCAGGGCGTGACAGTACCCCCCCCTAAAGGCGCGGACTCCGACCGCGGCAACTAAATACCACAGGGGAGGGACCGGGTGGGCACTCCGCCTTGGCGGCGGATCCGGCTCCGGGCATGATCCCCACTCCTTCTCTAACCCCCCAAAGTACCCCTGGTCCGATCTGGCCCTGCTGACCAGAGCTGAACTGAACACTGGTGGAGCGGATTGCTCTAGCTCCGGCGTGACGCAGCACCTGACCGGTGCCGGACCCGCCACCGGTGGAACAGGCACGGGCCGTGCCGGACTGACGACGCACACCACTGGCTTGGTGTGGGGAGCAGGAGCGGGCCGAGCCGGGCTGACGAAACGCACCACTGACTTGGTGCGGGGAGCAGGAGCGGGCCGGACCGGGCTGACGAAGCTCACCACTGACTTGGTGCGGGGAGCAGGAACGGGCCGTGCCGGGCTGACGACGCGCACCACTGACTTGGTGCGGGGAGCAGGAACGGGCCGGACAGGGCTGACGAAGCTCACCACTGACTTGGTGCGGGGAGCAGGAACGGGCCGTGCCGGGCTGACGACGCGCACCACTGACTTGGTGCGGGGAGCAGGAACGGGCCGGACAGGGCTGACGAAACGCACCACAGACTTGGTGCGGGGAGCAGGAATGGGCCGGACTGTGCTGGCGACGCGCACCACAGACTTGGTGCGGAGAGCAGGAACGGGTCGGACAGGGCTGACGAAACGCACCACAGACTTGGTGCGGGGAGCAGGAATGGGCCGGACTGTGCTGGCGACGCGCACCACAGACTTGGTGCGGGGAGCAGGAACGGGCCGGACAGGGCTGACGAAACGCACCACAGACTTGGTGCGGGGAGCAGGAATGGGCCGGACTGTGCTGGCGACGCGCACCACAGACTTGGTGCGGAGAGCAGGAACGGGTCGGACAGGGCTGACGAAACGCACCACAGACTTGGTGCGGGGAGCAGGAATGGGCCGGGCCGAGCTGGCGATGCGCACCGTAGACTTGGTGCGAGTGGCAGGAACAGGCCGGACCGTACTGGGAACACACACCACTGGCCCTACGTGGGGATCAGGAACAGGCCGGACCGGACTGGCAACACACGCCAGTACCTCTCGCCGTGCCTCTACATCTTCCACCCCCTCTTCAACCAGTGGCCCCCGTAACCTGGCGGCCTCCTCTGCCAATCCGCTGGGCCGCTCTGCCGCGGTCTCCTGCTGGCCCGTCGTCCACGGCGTTAGCCCCCCCCTAAAAATGTTCTGGGCTTCACTCCTACCCGTGGCCAAGGTCTCCATGTCCCTCGCCAGCCGTTCGCCCTTCTGCCACAATGTCAAGCCCCTCTCCTCCTCATCCGGCTTGACCCAGTCGAGGAGGCGAAGGAGATCTGTTAGAGATCTCCCTGGCGATGGCTCCTGGACACGCTGCTTGGTCACATCTTGGTGGTTTCTTCTGTCACGATCGTCTGAGGAGGACCAAGGCGCAGCGTTGAAGGTGAACATATTCTTTATTTAATAAATGATCACACGATCAAAACAACAACGATAACGTGACGTCTACGGTATAACACAAACCAAATCAGAACAAGAAACCACAAACACAAAGTGAAAGACAGACAGTTAAATATGGCTCCCAATCAGAGACAACCAGCTGACACTCGTTGCCTCTGATTGGGAGTCACTCAGGCCAACATAGAAATACAAACATAGAATTACACACCCTGGCTCAACATAACAGTGTCCCCAGAGCCAGGGCGTGACAACGGTTCAATATTCTACTTTCAAAAAGGGCAGGAATTAAACACAAATAAGCTGCAGAGAAAAAGCAGAGAAGGAAACTAAGACACAAAGAATGACGGTCGTAATAAACTGTTCATATCAAAGGCAATTATTCATCCTTGTGTTGTATCTTAGGGTTTTCTATTATCTCAAATCAAATCAAATCACATTTTATTTGTCACATACACGTGTTTAGCAGATGTTATAGCGGGTGTAGCGAAATGCTTGTGCTTCTAGCTCCGACAGTGCAGTAATATCTAACAATTTCACAACATATACCCAATACACACAAAAAATTAAGGAATGGGATTTAAGAATATATACATATATGGACAAGCAATGACAGAGCGGCATGGACTAAGATACAGAAGAATATTATAGAATAGAATGCAGTATATTCATATGAGATGAGTTATGCAAGATATGTAAAACATTTTAAAGTGACTAGTGTTCCATTTCTTAAAGTGGCCAGTGATTTCAGTAGGCAGCAGCAGCCTCTAATGTGCTAGTGATGGCTATTTAACAGTCTGATGGCCTTGAGATAGAAGCTGTTTTTCAGTCTCTCGGTCCCAGGTTTGATGCATCTGTACTGACCTCGCCTTCTGGATGATAGTGGGGTGAACAGGCAGTGGCTCGGGTGGTTGATGTCCTTGATGATCTTTTTGGCCTTCCTGTGACATCGGGTGCTGTATGTGTCTTGGAGGGCGGTTTGCCCCAGGTAATGCATTCAGCAGACCGCACCACCCTCTGGAGAGCCCTGCGGTTGTGGGCGGTGCAGTTGCCGTACCAGGCGGTGATACAGCCCGACAGAATGCTCTCAATTGTGCATCTGTAAAAGTTTGTGAGGGTTTTAGTTGATAAGCCAAATTTCTTCAGCCTCCTGAGGTTGAAGAGGCTCTGTTGCGCCTTCTTCACCACACTGTCTGCGTGGGTGGACCATTTCAGTTTGCTGTTTCCTGAAGTCCACGATCATCTCCTTTGTTTTGTTGATATTGAGTGAGAGGTTATTTTCCTGGCACCACACTCCCATAGCCCTCACATCCTCCCTGTAGGCGGTCTCATCATTGTTGGTAATCAAGCCTACTACTGTTGTGTCGTCTGCAAACTTGATGATTGAGTTGGAGGCGTGCTTGGCCATGCAGTCATGGGTGAACAGGGAGTACAGGAGGGGGCTGAGCACGCACCCTTGTGGGGCCCCAGTGTTGAGGATAAGCGAAGTGGAGATGTTGTTTCCTACCTTCACCACCTGGGGGGCGGCCCGTCAGGAAGTCCAGGACACAGTTGCACAGGGCGGGGTTCAGACCCAGGGCCTCGAGATGAATGATGAGCTTGGAGGGTACTATGGTGTTTAATGCTGAGCTATAGTCAATTAACAGCATTCTTACATAGGTATTCCTCTTGTCCAGATGGGATAGGGCAGTGTGCAGTGTGATGGCAATTGCATCGTCTGTGGATCTATTGGGGCGGTAAGAAAATTGAAGTGGGTCTAGGGTGACAGGTAAGGTAGAAGTGATATGATCCTTGACTAGTCTCTCAAAGCACTTGATGATGACAGAGGTGAGTGCTACAGGGCGATAGTCATTTAGTTACCTTTGCTTTCTTGGGTACAGTAACAATGGTGGCCCTCTTGAAGCATGTGGGAACAGCAGACTGGGAAAGGGAGAGATTGAATATGTCCATGAACACACCAGCCAGCTGGTCTGCGCATGCTCTGAGGACGCGGCTAGGGATGCCGTCTGGGCCGGCAGCCTTGTGGGGGTTAACATGCTTAAATGTCTTAATCGCGTCGGCCATGGAGAAGGAGAGGCCACAGTCCTTGGTAGTGGGCCTCGTCAGTGGCACTGTGTTATCCTCTAAGCGGGTGAAGAAGGTGTTTAGCTTGTCTGGAAGCGAGACGTCGGTGTCGGCGACGTGGCTGGTTTTCTTTTTGTAGTCCGTGTTTGTCTGTAGACCCTGCCACATACGTCTCGTGTCTGAGCCGTTGAATTGCGACTCCACTTTGTCTCTATAATGATGTTTTGCCAGTTTAATTGCCTTGCAGAGTGAGTAGCTACACTGTTTGTATTCTGCCATATTCCCAGTACCTTGCCATGGTTGAATGCGGTGGTTCGCGCTTTCAGATTTGCGTGAATGCTGCCATCTATCCACGGTTTCTGGTTAGGGTAGGTTTTAATAGTCACAGTGGGCACAACATCACCTATACACTTCCTGATAAACTCAGTCACTGTTTCAGTGTATATGTCTAAATCCTTTTCGGAAGCTACCCGGAACATATCCTAGTCTGCGTGATCAAAACAATCTTGAAGCGTGGATTCCGATTGGTCAGACCAGCGTTGAATAGTCCATAGCTCGGGTACTTCCTGTTTGAGTTTCTGTCTATAGGAAGGGAGAAGCAAAATGGAGTCGTGGTCAGATTTGCCGAAAGGAGGGCGGGGGAGGTCCTTATAACCATCCCGGGAAGTTTGAATAGCATTGGTCGAGGATTTTAGCAGTGCGAGTACAACAGTCGATATGTTGATAGAACTTCAGCAGCCTAGTCCTCAAATTTGCTTTGTTAAAATCCCCGGCTACAATAAATGCAGCCTTAGGATAGATGGTTTCCAGTTTGCATAAGCTCCAGTGAAGTTCTTTGAGGACCGTCGTGGTATCGGCTTGAGGGGGGATATACACGGCCGTGACTATAACTGAAGAAAATTATCTTGGGACGGTCGGCATTTGATTGTGAGATTTTCTAGGTCGGGTGAACAGAAGGACTCGAGTTCCTCTATGTTACTACAATTACACCACAAGTCGTTAATCATGAAGCACACACCTCCGCCCTTCTGCTTCCCAGAGATATATTTATTCCTGTCTGTGCGATGAACTGAGAACCGATCTGGCTGGACCGATTCCAACAGAATATCCCAAGATAGCCATGTTTCCGTTTAACAGAGTATGTTCAGGCCTTGATGTCTCTCTAGAAAGAAATCCTTGCCCATAGTTCATCGACTTTGTTAACCAAAGATTGAACATTAGCGAGTAGAATATTTGGAAGTGGTGGGTGGTGTGCACGCCTCCTATTTGGTATTTGCCGATGTCTCCCAGCTGCTCAGTCAGAATTAAAGCAGTGTACCATAAGGTTTAGTTGTCAGGGAAATACAGCAGGAACAGTTTCTGTATCTCTATAGCTACATCACTTACATTATTCACTGTGTGTTCTCAGATTGTTTAAAAAAAATCCATCTATTCCCCTGATAGTTTTGTCTGAAAGCCTTTGCGCCTAATACCTGCTGTTATTCTCCTCAGATAGGTTGCTGACATGTCATCTGTAATTCACATGTCTATCTTCATCAGTCGGTTTAGAACATTGTAGAGCTGCAATTAGTAGATCAGTAGATTATTTACATGGACCTGGTGTGTGTCTGTTGATTCTCTCCACTGATTAATCTGTAACCCAAGATGCTCTTGTTTATGTAAACAAACACATTACAAGCCATCTCTTGATTAGCGGTAAAACGCTGTGTTGTTGTTTTTCTTTCCTCGCTGTCTCAAGACTAGGGTTGCAATGGGCGGGTATGTTACTGGAAACTTTTGAAGTTTTTACCAGTAAACTACCATAATGTTGTTGTTTTTTTTGGGGGGGGGAGTTTTATCAAATGACACCCAGTGGCCTTTTGGGGTACTTCAGATTATCGCAGGTGTCTGTAGTTATCTCTCACCCTCTGTGTGGCCTTATCACATGTAAAATACAGTATATTAAATATTAAAATAAGATGATTTTAAAATAAAAAATGTAAAGATAAAGCTATAAAACATTATCCTAAATATAAACCATTAACTTAGTATTTAATATGAGGGTTTCAGCATGAAATATCGATATGTCAATGTTTTGGTGCCAAACTGAAGGCAGTTGTGAAAAAAGTCAATAGTTCGAAGAGTTGTAGATTTAATTGAAAATAATGCCATTGCTGATTTGATGCTTTTTTCATTAATTAGGCTTTTTTTTTTGGGGGGGGGGGGGTGATATTTGTGCGTCTAACTTTCTCACTCATCATTATTCACGATTCATTCAGGTTTAAGTGAATTTGTCCCAATACTTTTGGTCCCCTAAAATGCTGGTCTATGTACAAAAGGTGTTGTAATTTCTAAACGGTTCACCCGATATGGATGAAAATACCCTCAAATTAAAGCTGACAGTCTGCACTTTAACCTCACAGTCAATTTATCATTTCAAATCCAAAGTGATGGAGTGCAGAGCCAAAACAACAACACAATGTGTCACTGTCCCAATGCTTTTGGAGCTCACTGTATATACTAGAAACTCATGGACAGAGATATAAAAACACTTTGTATGAATAACATTTGTAAATGTTATTCAAGTATGAATTACCAGTGTAACCATAGATTGACATAGATTACGTGTTAATTGCCAAAATTATAGAAGATTCCGGTAACTTCGGTAAATTAGCAGTACCTTTGCAATCCTACCCAAGACAAACTTGTGTTTCCTCAAATGCCATCATCTTGGTTGGCATCACCTTGGCTGCAGCTGCAAATAATTTATCTGCTCGCAGAGTGGGGGGTTGGGTCTCTCCCCGAAGCAGTGGAAATGACTAGAGCAATCACATTTGTATTCAGCCTCCCAGACACAGTGACAATACCGGGGACCAGGCAGGTGGATCTGACGTAATTGTAATGCCGCAGGCAGATTGAACAACTCAGACCGATCCAGAGAAGAAGAACATTGTGCCATAACACTATGTATTTGTGTGCCCTCCCATATAGGCTATATGCACTCTATTCAAGGCTCTGCTGTTTGTGTTTTAATCGAAGAGAGCCGCAATAAATTCTCCCGGTTGTGTTTTCTGTAAACAAAGCGTGAAACGCTGGTTAATACACCCCAGAGTGGTACACCATTAGTCATTGTGGCTCTCCATTAGCAAGACGCCTTAAGAGGAAGACAGCTGATGTAACATATTGTCTTAGTTCCACAAGGTTTAATATGAATGGGGAAAAAGTAATTAAGGTTAGAATATTTTGTTATGAGCATGCCACCAGCGTTGAAAGTACTGGCAGCGGAGAGGAGAGACGAGTGATGCCTCTGAGAATGAATAATGAATGAAGTGTTGTTGGGACATTGGGGGCCGCTGTCAGGGACACATGCCTGAAATGAAAAACATGTTTCTTGTGAGGCTTGTACCTAGATGATTTATTCGCCTATTGTCAGTTGTTTGGCTGGGGGTGATTACAAATGAAGGATCATAAGTGACGGAGTTTAGAAACACAGATTTACAGAACAATAATCTCTCACCTACACTTTGATAGCGGTGATCCAATATTTCCCATGACGACTTCGTTCGCTGACTTCATGATCCCTTTCAGACTTAAAAAATAATGTATTATCATTTTTACTAACCCTTCGGAGGACAAAAATAACTTTTTATTTTGTTTTTACAGCTTTCATAGTCACATTTTGATACATATACATACATTTAACATCTTACATTCCATTTCAGACTTGTTTCCTGTGAGCTACGCTCATATCCTGAAGCTGAGACTACCTACTATGCCCATGTATAGCAGCAGGGCAGTGAGGGAGAGAGATTAGGTTAGTGGACGGACTGTGTCTCAAGCCGCAGACCACAGACCACAGTAATCTACAGTATCCTATGGCAATGATGTGCTTGTAATCACATTTAAAGGCCCATTGATGCAAAGTGCGGTGTCCAGTTGATCTGGGTGGGGGGCGGCAGACAGAGTTCCGGGAGTGTTTGATGTCCGATTTAGTTAAATGTTACAGCTCTGACAGGTAGTTGGACTTGGAAATCATCACAAGGCATTTCAACCTCCATAGAAGAAGAAAAAACTAACAACGCCAACTTGAATTCAATTTGGTTCTGCGGTGACCCAAACCAAATGGAATCAAATCAAAGGAAATAGGCCAAGTCAATTGACACATGTACCTGCAATTCCATGTCTAACAATTATATCTACATACCAAGATTGTATGTGAACTATGTGACTGCGAATTTTGTGAAATGACTGCTTGAGAAAACTGCCAGACTTTATTTAATGATGTAGAATGATGAAAAGATGCAAGGGAAGACTTACAGCATTCAATCAATACGGAGACTCATCAGCCTTGAGTGGTTAGCCCTAACAGTAGCCTACAGTCAATCTCTCAATCAGGGATGGGCAACTGGTGGCGCGGCCCTCTGTTTGTAGGCCAGCGGATTAATCCCCAAAAATGAAGAAAATAAATACATATTTATTTATTTTTAGGAACTCAGTCGGGGTCTCAGTTTACTGATGAGAGTCACAACAGTAGAATACACAGGGTGCAGTTTGGAAATGTGCATCAGCAGTTTCTCTTTGTTATGTCAGTCACTGACAGTCACTTAATTATGGCCTAAACTCACCAAGGTGTGTGTGATTTATTTTAGAATGCATTGTTTTGAATTATAATGACCCCAATGAAGCTGGGCAGGCGGGTTGTCCACTTTGACGCCTCGCTCATGTCAATGATGATGTAGGTGGGTGTGGTGGTGGAATCAGGCGCAGGACGCAGAACGTTAGTCCAACAGACTTTAGTAGATGCACAACAAAAACAAGCACGAAAAAATGCCCTGAGGCAAAACTCCGCACGTAGGCGAAAATAACGGGCGCACTAACAGGTGCGACAAAACCCTCCAAACAATATGGAGAAATAGCTCAACCGAGCAAACAGTAGAATAACAGCCTACCGGCACGACAGTCAAACAATCACACACAACACTAGACAAACACAACGAGAACTTATAGGACACTAATTACACTAAACGATAACAGGTGTAACAACAATCAGACAAAAGCAAACGAACATAGAAACATGCAACGGTGGCAGCTAGTATTCCGGAGATGACGAACGCCGAAGCCTGCCCGAGCAAGGAAGAGAGGCAGCCTCGGCCGAAACCGTGACAGTACCCCCCCCTTGACGCGCGGCTCCAGACGTGCGCCGACTCCGGCCTCGGGGACGACCAGGAGGACGCGGAGCAGGGTGCGTCGGGTGCCCACGATGGAATTCCGTCAGGAGAGACAGGTCCAAAATGTCTCTCCTCGGCACCCAGCACCGTTCCTCCGGGCCGTACCCCTCCCACTCCACTAGATATTGAAGACCCCCCATCCGACGTCTCGAATCCAAAATGGACCGCACGGAGTACGCCGGTGCCCCCTCGATGTCCAATGGGGGCGGAGGAGTCTCCCTGATCTCACTTTCTTGGAGTGGGCCAGCTACCACCGGCCTGAGAAGCGACACATGGAACGAGGGGTTAATACTTTTATACTCAACAGGTAGTTGTAATTTGTAACACACCTCGTTCAATCTTCTCAGGACTTTAAATGGCCCTACAAACCGCCAACCCAGTTTCCGACAGGGCAGGCGGAGGGGCAGGTTTCTGGTAGAGAGCCAGACTCGATCACCAGGTGCGTACACCGGTCCCTCACTGCGGTGGAGATCGGCGCTCGCCTTATGACGACGGAGGGCCCGCTGCAGGTGGACGTGTGCAGCGTTCCATGTCTCCTCCGAGCGCCGCACCCACTCATCCACCGCAGGAGCCTCGATCTGGCTCTGCTGCCAAGGTGCCAGAACCGGCTGGTAACCTAACACACATTGGAAAGGGGTTAGGTTAGTGGAGGAATGGCGTAGGGAATTCTGAGCCATTTCGGCCCAGGGAACGTACCTTGCCCACTCCTCCGGCCGGTCCTGGCAGTATGTTCTAAGAAACCTACCCACATCCTGTTTCACACGTTCCACCTGCCCATTACTCTCCGGGTGGTAACCCGAGGTGAGGCTCACCGAGACCCCCAACCGCTCCATCAAAGCTCTCCAGACTCTGGAGGTAAATTGGGGACCTCGATCAGACACAATATCCTCGGGTACCCCGTAGTGCCGGAACACATGGGTGAATAGTGCTTCGGCGGTTTGCAGGGCAGTAGGAAGGCCCGGCATAGGGAGCAAACGACAGGCCTTAGAAAACCGGTCCACAACGACCAGTATAGTGGTATTCCCCTGTGAAGGAGGAAGGTCAGTGAGGAAATCCACCGAGAGGTGAGACCATGGTCGTTGTGGAACGGGCAAGGGTAATAACTTACCCCTAGGCAGATGTCTAGGCGCCTTACACTGGGCGCACACCGAGCAGGAGGAAACATAAACCCTCACATCCCTCGCCAACGTGGGCCACCAGTACTTGGCACTAAGACAGTGCACTGTCCGGCCGATACCAGGGTGTCCAGAGGAGGGTGACGTGTGAGCCCAATAAATCAATCGATCCCGAACCTCGAGCGGAACGTACTTCCGACCCTCCGGGCATTGAGGTGGACTAGGGTCGGTGCGTAACGCCCGCTCGAGTTCAGCATCGACCTCCCACACTACCGGTGCCACCAGACAAGACTCTGGCAGTATGGGAGTGGGCTCCACGGACCTCTCCTCCGTGTCATACCGCCGAGACAGTGCGTCTGCCTTACCATTCTGTGACCCAGGGATGTACGTGATCTTAAATGTGAACCGGGTCAAAAACATATTCCACCTCGCCTGGCGAGGGTTCAGCCTCCTCGCTGCCCGGATGTACTCCAGGTTACGGTGGTCCGTCAAAATGAGGAAAGGGTGTTGAGCCCCCTCAAGCCAGTGCCTCCACACCTTTAGGGCCTGTACTACGGCTAACAGCTCCCTGTCCCCTACGTCATAGTTTCGCTCCGCCGGACTGAGCTTCTTGGAATAAAAAGCACAGGGGCGGAGTTTAGGTGGCGCGCCGGACCGTTGCGAAAGCACGGCTCCTATACCGGCCTCTGACGCATCCACCTCTACCTGAAATGGCAAAGAGGGATCCGTATGCGCCAGCACCGGGGCCGAGGTAAACAGGTCCTTCAGCCTCCCAAACGCCCTGTCCGCCTCGGCTGACCACTGCAGACGCACCGGACCCCCCTTCAAAAGAGACGTTATGGGAGCTGCCACCTGTCCAAAACCCCGGATAAACCTCCGGTAGTAATTCGCAAACCCCAAAAACTGCTGCACCTCCTTCACAGTGGTTGGCGTTTGCCAATTACGCACGGCTGACACCCGGTCTACCTCCATCTTCACCCCTGACGCAGACAACTGATAACCCAAAAAGGAGACCGACTCCTGGAAAAAGAGACACTTCTCTGCCTTGACATACAGGTCGTGCTCCAACAGCCTCCGCAACACTCGGCGCACCAGGGCCACATGCTCGACTCGGGTAGGCGAGTACACGAGAATGTCATCTATGTACACGACCACCCCCTGCCCCTGCATGTCCCTGAAGATCTCATCCACGAATGATTGGAAAACTGAAGGAGCATTCATCAACCCGTATGGCATGACAAGATACTCGTAATGGCCCGAGGTGGTACTAAAGGCTGTCTTCCATTCATCGCCCCCCCTAATGCGCACCAAGTTGTACGCGCTCCTGAGATCTAATTTAGTGAAGAAACGCGCCCCGTGCAATGACTCCGTCATGGTCGCAATCAGCGGGAGTGGATAACTGTACTTCACCGTGATCTGATTGAGACCACGGTAATCAATGCACGGGCGTAACCCACCATCCTTTTTCTTCACAAAAAAGAAACTCGAGGACGCAGGGGAAGTGGAAGGCCGTATGTATCCTTGTCTCAGAGATTCGTCTATGTAAGTCTCCATAGCTCTCTTCTCCTCCTGAGACAGAGGATACACATGGCTCCGTGGGAGTGCAGCACCTGCCTGGAGGTCTATCGCACAATCTCCCTGCCTATGGGGAGGCAACTGCGTCGCCCTCGACTTACTGAACACAATAGCCAAATCCCCATACTCAGGGGGAACGTGCAATGCGGGCACCTGGTTTGGACTCTCCACCGAGGTAGCCCCTACGGAAACGCCTAAACATCGACCCACACACTGGGCAGACCACTCCATCAGAGCCCTCTCCTGCCACGAAATAGATGGGTTATGGGTACTCAACCAGGGCATGCCCAGCACCACCGGATACGCAGGCGAGTCGATCAGAAATAGCTCGATCATCTCCTGATGACCCCCCTGCGCACACATCCTAAGTGGCGCTGTGACCTCCCTGATCAAGCCCGCACCCAACAGACGGCTATCTAGGGCATGAACGGGGAAGGGGACGTCAACAGGGAGAAGGGGAATCCCTAAGGCTAAACAAAATTCCTTATCAACAAAATTCCCAGCCGCGCCTAAATCTACCAGCGCCTTATGCTGGGAATGAGGTGCCACCTGTGGAAAACGCACAGGTATACAGAAGTGTGCAACAGAGAGCTCTGGGTGAGTGGGGCGCCTACTCACCTGGAAGGACTCCCCAGTGCGGGACCTGTCGTCTTCTCCCCTAGGAGGCCATCCCCAGCACCTAGCCGCGGTGTGTCCTCCCCGACCACAGTTGGTGCAGGAGATGGACCCCTCGTAATCCGACCCCTCCTCTCTCTAGCGCCAGCGGCACCGAGCTCCATGGGGCACGGCTCGGAGGCGCTGGAGGGTGAAATGGACGGACCCCCCTCGGGACGTCCGCGGGTAGCTAGCAGGGTATCCAGCCTGATGGACATGTCGACCAACTGGTCGAACGAGAGGCTGGTGTCCCTACAGGCCAGCTCCCTACGGACGTCCTCACGTAGACTACATCGATAGTGATCGATGAGGGCCCGCTCATTCCACCCTGCATCCGCCGCTAGAGTACGGAATTCCAAGGCGAACTCCTGGGCACTCCTCTTCCCCTGCCGGAGGCAGAACAGACGCTCCCCCGCCGCTTTCCCCTCCGGGGGATGGTCAAACACCGCCCTGAAGCGGCGGGAGAACTCGTCGTAGGTGATGGTGGTAGCGTCTATTCTCCTCCACTCTGCGTTGGCCCATTCCAACGCCTTACCGGAAAGGCAGGAGATCAGGGCGGACACGCTCTCGTGTCCCGAGGGCGCCGGGTGCACGGTGGCCAGGTAAAGCTCCACCTGGAGAAGGAATCCCTGACACCTGGCAGCGGTCCCATCGTAGGCCCTCGGGAGCGAGAGTCGAACTCCTCTGGGTTCCGGAGCGGGAATGGGCTGACTTGCCGATGGTGCGGGCAGGGAAGATGGTGGTGGAGGTGTCCCTCGGGTCTCCCAGCCTCGGATGGTGGTGATCACCTCCTGCAGTGCGGACCCCATCCGCAGGATCTGGTCATTCTGCTCGCGGACCCTGTCCTCCAGCGTCGCCTGTGCTGCTGCGGCTCCTGCTGATTCCATTCGAGCTGGTGTGTGATTCTGTCAATGATGATGTAGGTGGGTGTGGTGGTGGAATCAGGCGCAGGACGCAGAACGTTAGTCCAACAGACTTTAGTAGATGCACAACAAAAACAAGCACGAAAAAATGCCCTGAGGCAAAACTCCGCACGTAGGCGAAAATAACGGGCACACTAACAGGTGCGACAAAACCCTCCAAACAATATGGAGAAATAGCTCAACCGAGCAAACAGTAGAATAACAGCCTACCGGCACGACAGTCAAACAATCACACACAACACTAGACAAACACAACGAGAACTTATAGGACACTAATTACACTAAACGATAACAGGTGTAACAACAATCAGACAAAAGCAAACGAACATAGAAACATGCAACGGTGGCAGCTAGTATTCCGGAGACGACGAACGCCGAAGCCTGCCCGAGCAAGGAAGAGAGGCAGCCTCGGCCGAAACCGTGACAGCTCAATTAGAAAGTGACTCTATTTATGCATTTTAAAGCTGCCGCTGTAGTCACACGAAACAATACAAATGTTGCCATTATTCACTTTTTTTTCAATTGGAAGAGGTAGCTAAGGGTTGAGCCTTTACCAGATATGCTAAATTAGACCAATTCATCCACTTATGGAAACACAGCATCGCTATCAGCAAAGATGATTGGAGGTATGGACTATCCTGCTAGCATACAGTCACTGCTCTCCTCTGCCTGTCCCCTCCTTTCCACCAGCCTCGCTCTGCTTGCTCCGACCGCCACCAGTGTCACTTAGGGCCCCCAAAAGGCTAGGGCCGGCTCTGACTGCATGTGTGGGTATCTGAGTGGGTACGCTGACCCGCAAGCCACTGCGGCCCCTCATGATGAGTTCAGATTTTTTGCAGCCCCCACCCCCATCAAAGTTGTCCATCCCTGCTCTAAATCATCATTCAAAACAACATCTCATTTCCCATTTTCTAGTAGAAGCATATCAAAATTCTCCCTATCAATTCCAGACATGGCAGGCAATAATGACTGAGTCTGACCAGACATGATAGAGAGCAACCAATGGAACGGAAAACAAAAATACCTGTCAAGCAAACCCCACAATGGATCAGTAGATTATATGGTGGCTGAGGTTGAGATAGATAGTAAAAAGTGGGCTGTTGTTGTCTTGCCATGGCACAGCGAATGAGTTGTCAGGACAACATCGATTTGACAGCGGATCTTTGTCCTCATCACAGGAACAGATAATATCTATAATGAAGGAAGGCTCTACCAGCGGGGTTTCACAACAGTAGCCCCTGTATATACACCGGATAGCTTTTAGATAGTAGGGAGAAGCAAATGGCATTTATGAGGTTTAATCTCCATAATTTAATACCAATCGAGAGAAATGACCCAAATTAATCAATCAATGCAATAACAAAGAGCTATACTGTATAACATTTGTGAACCATATCATAATCCAGCTATGCTTTCCTCCAAACTGATTGAATTTCCCTCAAAATATATGGATCCTACAGAATCATCCAAAGTGACTGATATATATGCTAGAGAGGACCTAAAAATATGTTGTCAACAACATCCAGACATTGGAACAACTTTCAATGCAGAATGTTCAGTGAAAGGTAAACCTTGATCGTATAAAAAATATTATAGTTTTAACTCGTGAATCCATTCCGTTATAAAACCTTGATAAGAGCCTCGCAGACCTTTAAATGGCATCGGCACATTGTATGTCTGTTGTGTAGAGAATGACTAAGAGAATCATGTCTCTTAACATTCATCTCAAAATAAACATTTGAGATTATAAATTGTTTATTTCCACAATTTTGTCCATAACACTGAAGTATCAAGGTTTTTGTTGTATAATCCAAAAGAAAAAGCCTATTGAATTCTTGGCATACTGAAAATAAGATGAAAACATTCAACCTTTCACTCCTCCTTTATTTTGACAGGGTGTCAATGCTAAGACCATGGTCTCTTTTCCAGATGAGCTCTGTATAGCATCACAATACACATAAAAATACAATCAACACATTAAACTACACATTCATGTACACATTAACATACACATTATTATACGCAACAATACATGAAAAGCAAAACACAATCATAAAAAACAGACACATTGTTCATTAACAAGGTCTCCTAGCAACCGTCTGAAATGCCATAGAGGCACCAATTCCTCAAATGTTAAAGTCTACCCAACTCCGTGGAGATGGGATCTCCAAAGTTATCCATCCCTGAGCCCGGGTCCAGTAACCCGTACCTCTATAGCAGGGCTGCCCAACCCTCTTCCTGGAGATCTACCGTCCTGTGGGTTTTCAGTCCAACCTTAATTTAACACACCTGATTCTACTTATTAGCTGCTCAACAAGACCTTAACTAGCTGAATCAGATATGCTAAATTAGGGTTGGACTGAAAACCCACAGGACATTAGGGTTGGGCAGCTCTGCTCTATAGGTTAACAATTAGGTAAGGTATGGCAGAAGTTTATGCAACTGTTATGCTTTCTAGTGTTATTTTCTTTTGTGAGTGTCCAGGGAAAACTTTATGCTTGGATCTTGTTCTTGTTTCAAGTGGACCAAAAACATAAGCCTCATTCAGTGCCTGGGACCCTGAAAGTGAACAGGGTGGTTGAATGAACCCATGGTTGATCATGAGGTGCTAAAAACATTTTGTCTGAGGCATTGCTCCTAAAGACCTTGGGATGTTTGCAAAATAATGCAAGACACGACAGCTGATTAAGGTGAGGGTAGACAGTTTTTGATTGGCGACACGCTGGGTACCACACCAGAATGAGCCATCTGCAAGGCATTATGGGACACTAATGCAATGAGACCATTGAAAAAAGGTTGATTGTGTGGGAGCAAAGATTAGCACACAGTCTGATTTAGGCAAAATCCAAAACAGGGGCATTGGGGAACCTACACACGAGAGAGAGAGAGAGAGAGAGAGAGAGAGAGAGAGAGAGAGAGAGAGAGAGAGAGAGAGAGAGAGAGAGAGAGAGAGAGAGAGAGAGAGAGAGAGAGAGAGAGAGAGAGAGAGAGAGAGAGAGAGAGAGAGAGAGAGAGAGAGAGAGAGAGAGAGAGAGAGAGGTGTTGGATTACTGAGCTACGTAGCTATGTTACAATTTGCTCCCCTCAAATACTGTTTGTGATTCTTTGCCTGATCTGACTCTGTGCTCTAGGTCAGGTTGAGAGAGGTTACTGTTGGTCTGACTGTGCTCTAGGTCAGGTTGAGAGAGGTTACTGTTGGTCTGACTCTTTGCTCTAGGTCAGGTTGAGAGAGGTTACTGTTGATCTGGCTCTGTGCTCTAGGTCAGGTTGAGAGAGGTTACTGTTAGTCTGACTCTGCAGAATTCTGCCCTATTTTATCCAAAAATTAAAATAGGGCCACGGATAGTTTGAATGAAATGAGGGCCATGGATAGTTTGAATGAAAAGAGGGCCATGGATAGTGAATCCTAACCTGGTGCCATATAAACTCCTCCTATGACTCAAATACAAGACCGTTTTCAGTTGTAAGTGCCACCATTATGAAAACATGGTTTTCCCATTATCCAAACACAGTAGGTATGGTGCTAGAGTTTATTAGACCAGTGGTTCTCAAAGCTCTCCATGTGTGTCTGACCTATTCCAGAGGTAGCTCACCTGATTCACCTTGCCAAATAATCATCAAGCCCTTGACTACCCTTGACTACTTGAATCAGGTGAGCTACTTCGTGGCTACAACTAAATTGTGAAACACCTGGGGGTCCCTGAGGAGAGTTTTGAGAACCACTGCTTTAGACAACCTGTTGGGGTTCAATGACGATAATACAGTAATTAATATACACTCTCCAACTGATCAAAACGAGTGACTATAGAGAAACATACTCTACTTGTGGAGTGATGTTACCGCAGATGCTTAAGATTAGATTACTGTCCTACCGTCAGTAACAACACTCCAATGACAGAGCTGATGATGATGATGATAATGATGGGCCTCCTTCATTTTAGCACGGGTCTGGAAAATATGAAATTGAAACGCTGTAGGCTACTGTACTTCCTACTCATAATGATAATTCTCGACTAAGATTCTTGGAAGAGCGGAAGAAGGTTATTGTGGATGTGGAGAAACATTTTACTTTGAACAATATTGTTAAGTTCAGTATTGACCTCGGGGTCATGAGTATTGTTGATTTATTGTTGTAAAAACGTTTTAACAGTACTCAAATCAAAATCAAATCAAATTAGATTTGTCACATGCGCCGAATACAACAGGTGTAGACCTTACCGTGAAATGCTTACTTACAAGCCCTTAACCAACAATGCAGTTCAAGAAATAGAGTTAAGAAAATATTTACTAAATAGACTGAAGTCAAAAATAAAAAGTAACACAATAAAATAACAATAACGAGGGGGGAGGAGTCAATGTAAATAGTCCGGGTGGCCATTTGATTCATTGTTCAGCAGTCTTATGGCTTGGGGGTAGAAGCTGTTAAGGAGCCTTTTGGACCTAGACTTGGTGCTCCGGTACCTCTTGCCGTGCGGTAGCAGAGAGAACAGTCCATGACTTGGGTGACTGGAGTCTTTGACAATTTTTTGGGCCTTCCTCTGACACTGACCTCGGGGTCATGAATATTGTTGATTTATTGTTGTAAAAACTTTTGACCGTTGACCATGACCTTTTTATTGACCTTTTATGTCTGGGTTTACAGTACCTTGTTGAATGCGCTCCTCGAGGGATCGTGTCAGATATGTGCTGATGTGGATGCGGTGGTTGAGTCAATCGCAGGACACAGAGGATAAGTCAAGACGACTTTACTAATACTTGTAAATAGACACAAAATAAACGGCCTCAAACACTGGAGGCGAACAAAACACGCGCAGTGCGTAATGAAACAACGAGAGTAGAAATACGCGTAGTGCGTAAAATACTATACAAAGCCAAGGCACCGAACTTATCAACACACGACATGTGGAACAATAACACACAACTACAAAACATAACACAGGGAAACTTATAGGTGACATAATCATGACAGAATACGAAACAGGTGCACTAAACTAGACATGACAAAACAAACATCGAAAACATCAAACGGTGGCAGCTAGTACTCCGGGGACGACGAACGCCGAAGCCTGCCCGAACAAGGAGGAGGAGCAGCCTCGGCGGTATTCGTGACAGTACCCCCCCTTGACGCGCGGCTCTAGCCGTGCGCCGACCCCTGCCTCGGGGACGGCCAGGAGGACGCGGAGCAGGGCGCGTGGGATGATTACAGTGGAACTCCGTCAGGAGGGAGGGATCTAAAATGTCCCTCCTAGGCACCCAGCACCGTTCCTCCGGACCGTACCCCTCCCACTCCACGAGATATTGTAGACCCCCCATCCGACGTCTCGAATCCACGATGGACCGGACTGAGTACGCCGGAGCCCCCTCGATGTCCAGTGGGGGCGGAGGAGTCTCTCTTATCTCACTGTCCTGGAGTGGGCCAGCTACCACCGGCCTGAGGAGAGACACATGGAACGAGGGGTTAATGTGATAATCATTAGGCAGTTGTAACTTGTAGCATACCTCGTTCAATCTCCTCAGGACTTTAAATGGCCCCACAAACCGCCGACCCAGCTTCCGGCAGGGCAGGCGAAGGGGCAGGTTTCGAGTCGAGAGCCAGACTCGATCTCCAGGTGCGTACACTGGACCCTCACTGCGGTGGAGATCGACGCTCGCCTTCTGTCTAAGGATAGCCCGCTGCAGATGGACGTGTGCAGCGTTCCACGTCTCCTCCGAGCGCCGAAACCACTCATCCACCGCAGGAGCCTCGATCTGGCTCTGATGCCATGGTGCCAGAACCGGCTGACACCCTAACACACACTGGAAAGGGGTCAGGTTAGTAGAGGAGTGGCGAAGAGAGTTCTGGGCAATCTCTGCCCAAGGGATATACCCCGACCACTCCTCCTGCCGGTCCTGGCAATACGATCTCAGAAACCTACCCACATCCTGGTTCACTCTCTCCACCTGCCCATTACTCTCAGGGTGAAAACCCGAGGTAAGGCTAACCGAGACCCCCAAACGTTCCATGAACGCCCTCCAGACTCTAGAGGTGAATTGGGGACCTCGATCGGACACTATATCCTCGGGAACCCCGTAGTGCCGGAAGACGTGGGTAAACAAAGCCTCAGCGGTCTGTAGGGCAGTAGGGAGACCCGGCATTGGGATGAGACGACAGGCCTTAGAGAACCGATCCACAACGACCAGAATAGTGGTGTTCCCCTGGGAGGGGGGTAGGTCAGTGACAAAGTCTACCGAGAGGTGAGACCACGGCCGTTGTGGAACGGGCAGGGGCTGTAACTTCCCCCTGGGCAGGTGTCTAGGCGCCTTACACTGATTGCACACTGAGCAGGAGGAGACATAAACCCTCACGTCCCTAGCCAATGTTGGCCACCAGTACTTAACACTAAGGCAGTGCACTGTCCGGCCAATACCTGGATGTCCAGAGGAGGGTGACGTGTGAGCCCAATATATGAGACGATCACAGATCTCGAACGGCACATACGTCCGCCCCACTGGACACTCCGGAGGAGTACGGTCGGTGCGTAACGCCCGCTCGATTTCCGCATCCATCTCCCACACCACCGGTGCCACCAGACAAGACTCCGGCAGTATGGGAGTGGGCTCAATTGACCTCTCCTCTGTGTCATACCGCCGGGACAGGGCGTCTGCCTTACCGTTCTGGGACCCTGGGATGTAGGTAAGCTTAAAAACAAACCGGGTCAGAAACATGTTCCACCTAGCCTGACGAGGGTTCAGTCTCCTAGCTGCCCGGATGTACTCCAGGTTACGATGGTCAGTCAGAATGAGAAAAGGGTGTTGAGCCCCCTCAAGCCAATGCCTCCACACCTTTAGGGCCTGAACTACGGCTAGCAGCTCTCTGTCCCCTACGTCATAATTTCGTTCCGCCGGGCTGAGCTTTTTAGAATAAAAAGCGCAGGGCCGGAGTTTAGGAGGCGTGCCTGAGCGTTGAGACAATACTGCCCCAATGACGCGTCCACCTCTACTTGGAACGCTAAAGCGGGGTCCGGATGTGCCAGCACCGGAGCCGAGGTGAACAGGTCCTTCAGTTTATCAAACGCCCTGTCCGCCTCAGCCGACCACTGCAAACGCACCGGGCCCCCCTTCAGCAAGGAAGTGATGGGAGCTGCCACCTGTCCAAAACCCCGGATAAACCTCCGGTAGTAATTGGCAAAACCCAAAAACCGTTGCACCTCTTTAACAGTGGTTGGAGTCTGCCAATTACGCACGGCTGACACACGGTCAATCTCCATCTCCACCCCTGATGCGGACAACCGATGACCCAAGAAGGAGATGGACTCCTGGAAAAACAGACATTTCTCTGCCTTGACATACAAGTCATGCTCCAACAGCCTACCCAACACTCGGCGTACCAGGGCTACATGCTCGGCTCGTGTAGAAGAGTACACTAGAATGTCGTCAATGTATACTACCACACCCTGCCCATGCAAGTCCCGGAAGATCTCGTCCACAAAGGATTGGAAGACTGAAGGAGCATTCATTAACCCGTATGGCATGACGAGATACTCATAATGACCCGAGGTGGTACTAAATGCTGTCTTCCATTCATCTCCCTCCCTAATGTGCACCAAGTTGTAAGCATTCCTGAGATCCAGTTTTGTGAAGAAACGCGCTCCGCGTAATGATTCCGTCATACTCGCAATCAGAGGAAGAGGATAACTGTATTTAACAGTGATCTGATTGAGATTACGGTAATCAATACATGGGCGCAACCCTCCAGGAGTGGTCTGACCAGTGTGTTGGGCGATGTTTAGGTGTTTCCGTAGGGGCGACCACGGTGGAGAGTCCGAACCAGGTGCCCGCAATGCACATTCCCCCGAGTATGAGGATTTGGCACTCGTGTTCAGCAAGACTAGGGCGACGCGATTGCCACCTCATAGACGGGGAGATTGTGCGATAGACCTCCTGGCAGGTGCGGCACTTCCGCGGAGCCATGTGTATCCCTTGTCTCAAGAGGAGACGGCGGCTATGGAGACATACATAGCCGAGGACACAGGGGAAGTGGAGGGTCGTATGTATCCCTGTCTCAGAGACTCGGCTATGTATGTCTCCATAGCCGCCGTCTCCTCTTGAGACAAGGGATACACATGGCTCCGCGGAAGTGCCGCACCTGCCAGGAGGTCTATCGCACAATCTCCCCGTCTATGAGGTGGCAATCGCGTCGCCCTAGTCTTGCTGAACACGAGTGCCAAATCCTCATACTCGGGGGAATGTGCATTGCGGGCACCTGGTTCGGACTCTCCACCGTGGTCGCCCCTACGGAAACACCTAAACATCGCCCGACACACTGGTCAGACCACTCCTTGAGAGCCCTCTGTTGCCACGAAATGGTGGGATCATGGGCAATTAACCAAGGAAGCCCAAGTACCACGGGATACGCAGGAGAGTCGATCAGATACAACTGAATGATCTCTTCATGACCCCCCTGCGTCCTCATCTTAAGTGGCGCTGTGACCTCCCTAATCATCCCAGATCCCAACGGACGGCTATCTAGGGCATGGATAGGAAAGGGTGCATCAACGGGCAGGAGGGGAATCCCTAACCTCACACAAAAATTGCGATCAATGAAATTCCCAGCTGTGCCTGAATCGACTAGCGCCTTATGCTGGGACTGAGATGCAACCTGAGGAAACATAACAGCTATACAAAAGTGAACAACAGAGAGCTCTGGGTGAGTTGGGCGCCTACTCACCTGGAATGACTCCCCAGTGCGCGACCTGTTGCCTCGAACCCCTGGAGACCCTCCCCAGCACCTAGCCGCAGTGTGTCCTCTACGACCACAGTTGGTGCAGGGGACGGCCTCCCTCGGAATCTCTCTCCTCCTCTCTCTAGCGCCAGCACCCCCGAGCTCCATAGGGCTTGGCTCGGAGGTGCTGGGGGATGGAATGGATGGCCCCAACTCTGGACGTCCGCGGGTGGCCAGCAGGGTATCCATACGGATTGACATGTCCGCCAACTGGTCGAAGGTGAGATTGGTGTCCCTGCAGGCCAACTCTCGTCGAACGTCCTCACGCAGGCTGCACCGATAGTGGTCGATGAGGGCCCTCTCATTCCACCCCGCATCCGCCGCTAGAGTCCGGAAGTCCAGGGCGAACTCCTGTGCACTCCTCTTCCCCTGTCGAAGGTGGAACAGACGCTCCCCCGCCGCTTTACCCTCTGGGGGATGATCGAAAACAGCCCTGAAGCGGCGAGAGAACTCCGCGTAGCTGATGGTGGCGGCGTCTATTCCCCTCCTTTCGGCATTGGCCCACTCCGCCTTGCCGGAGAGACAGGAGATGAGGGCGGAAACGCTCTCGTATCCCGAGGGCGCCGGGTGTATGGTTGCCAAGTAGAGCTCCACTTGAAGGAGGAACCCCTGACACCCGGCTGCGGTGCCATCTTATGCCCTCGGGAGCGAGAGCCGAATCCCACTGGACTCCGGAGCTGGTATGGTGGGACTGGCCGATGGTGGTGGTAAGGTAGGAGGAGGTGTGGGCAAGCCTCCTCTCTCCCATCGGTGCAGGGTGTCCATTACTTCTTGCATGGCGGATCCGAGTTGCTGGATCCTGGCGTCCTGGCAGCTGACCCGATCCTCCAGCGACTCGGTTCCCGCCGCTGCTCCTGCTGACTCCATAGTGTAAAGGTGTGTTATTCTGTCAGATATGTGCTGATGTGGATGCGGTGGTTGAGTCAATCGCAGGACACAGAGGATAAGTCAAGACGACTTTACTAATACTTGTAAATAGACACAAAATAAACGGCCTCAAACACTGGAGGCGAACAAAACACGCGCAGTGCGTAATGCAACAACGAGAGTAGAAATACGCGTAGTGCGTAAAATACTATACAAAGCCAAGGCACCGAACCTATCAACACACGACATGTGGAACAATAACACACAACTACAAAACATAACACAGGGAAACGTATAGGTGACATAATCATGACAGAATACGAAACAGGTGCACTAAACTAGACATGACAAAACAAACATCGAAAACATCAAACGGTGGCAGCTAGTACTCCGGGGACGACGAACGGCGAAGCCTGCCCGAACAAGGAGGAGGAGCAGCCTCGGCGGTATTCGTGACAGATCGGAACTATAGCTGGAGCCAAGTTCTGACACTCCACTCAGTTCATTGTTTCTTCACAACAGGCAAACTATGAGTAAGATATTTAAGTAAGTGGAACTCGTCGAAGAGCTGTTTCTGAGAAATCTAACTTTGGCTTTCTTTTGTCATTGTCTCTGCACACACACACACACACACACACACACACACACACACACACACACAGTTAAGCCATAACCATCTGTAGCTCTTTTCAAATATGGAGACTAAAGATGTATCGAGGCCAGTTGTTTCTCTGAATATCTTTATTTTAGCATTCTGAATATTGACAACTTTCTCAAGGTAAAGTTTCTTCTTTTTATTTGTTTATTTATATATTTATTCACAAATAAGTTGTCAGATCCAGAGCAGATGCTGAAACAAGACAAACATCTTGAGACTATATTCTCCACAGTCAGCGATGTAGACTTCTTTCTGTCAGAACGCATCCTCCTGGTGAACATCATAGACCCAACGGCACTCTGGGTTGGCACTGCAAAGATTGACAACAACAAGCACTCTGTTTGGTAGGGGTATTGGAGCCGAGTATCATTCTACCCCACTGTGTTACAAATGTGTTAACACGATTGCGTTACAGTGAAGGGACAGCTGTGATTAAGTAATTAACCAATTCTACATACCTTGTTGTTTTTGTGGATGAACAGAAGGGACATTATTTTTTTATAATTGCGATAATCTACAGTGGCTTGTGAAAGTATTCACCTCAATTGGCATTTTTCCTATTTTGTTGCCTTACAACCTGGAATTAAAATTGATTTTTTGGGGGTTTGTATCATTTGATTTACATAACATGCCTATCACTTTGAAGATGCAAAATATTTTTTAGATGTGAAACAAACAAGAAATAAGACAAAAAAACTGAAAACTTGAGCGTGCATAACTATTCACCCCCCCAAAGTCAATACTTTGTAGAGTCACCCTTTGCAGCAATTACAGCTGCAAGTCTCTTGGGGTATGTCTCTATAAGCTTGGCATATCTAGCCACTGGGATTTTTGCCCATTCTTCAAAGCAAAACTGCTCCAGTTCCTTCAAGTTGGATGGGTTCCGCTGGTGTACAGCAATCTTTAAGTCATACCACAGATTCTCAATTGGATTGAGGTCTGGGCTTTGACTAGGACATTCCAAGACATTTAAATGTTTCCCCTTAAACCTCTTGAGTGTTGCTTTAGCAGTATGCTTAGGGTCATTGTCCTGCTGGAAGGTGAACCTCCGTCCCAGTCTCAAATCTCTGGAAGACTGAAACAGGTTTCCCTCAAGAATTTCCCTGTATTTAGCACCATTCATCATTCCTTCAATTCTGACCAGTTTCCCATCCCCACAGCATGATGCTGCCACCACCATGCTTCACTGTGGGGATGGTGTTCTCGGGGTGATGAGAGGTGTTGGGTTTGCGTCAGACATAGCGTTTTCCTTGATGGCCAAAAAGCTCAATTTTAGTCTCATCTGACCAGAGTACCTTCTTCCATATGTTTGGGGAGTCTCCCACATGCCTTTTGGCAAACACCAAACATGTTTGCTTATTTTTCTTTAAGCAATGGCTTTTTTCTGGCCACTCTTCTGTAAAGCCCAGCTCTGTGGAGTGTACGGCTTAAAGTGGTCCTATGGACAGATCTGAAGTACAGACCCTGATCTGTACTTCTCCACAACTTTGTCCCTGACCTGTTTGGAGAGCTCCTTGGTCTTCATGGTGCCGCTTGCTTGGTGGTGCCCCTTGCTTAGTGCTGTTGCAGACTCTGGGGCCTTTCAGAACAGGTGTAAATATACTGAGATCATGTGACAGATCATGTGACACTTACATTGCACACAGGTGGACTTTATTTAACTAATTATGTGACTTCTGGAGGTAATTGGTTGCACTAGATCTTATTTAGGGGCTTCATAGCAAAGGTGGTGAATACACTTTTCCGTTATTTTTTTTTTTGAATGTTTTGAAACAAGTTATTTTTTTCATTTCACTTCACCAATTTGGACTATTTTGTGTATGTCCATTACATGAAATCCATATAAAAATCCATTTAAATTACAGGTTGTAATGCAACAAAATAGGAAAAACGACAAGGGTGATCAATACTTTTGCAAGGCACTGTATACAACCGCAGACAATGCTGAAAGAAATGGTTGAAATGTGCATTGGTAGAAAAGCTTTTGTAGAGACAAACTGAATTCTTTGCAGGTATATTATTTGCAAGTACTGTATATTTCCAAGATGTGTGAAGCGTGAAAATGAGTACACTGAAAATGAGATTGAAACATATTTCTTAGCAAGTAGGCCTTTACATTACATCATGGCTTCCATATCCAAACCAAACTTGAGTGTATAGTGTAGTGTGCAGTGCCAGTGTTTAGTGTATTTACAGTGGGTGAAAGAGAGCCCACACAGATCTGGAGTCAGCTAGCATGACTCCTCATCCCTACAGGAGAATCTGTCTGTACGAAACCTTTAGTTGGAGCAGTGACTCTTCATCCCTACAGGAGAATCTGTCTGTATGACACCTTTAGTTGGAGCAGAGTGACTCTTTATCCCTACAGGAGAATCTGTCTGTACGAAACCTTTAGTTGGAGCAGAGTGACTCTTTATCCCTACAGGAGAATCTGTCTGTACGAAACCTTTAGTTGGAGCAGAGTGACTCTTCATCCCTACAGGAGAATCTGTCTGTACGAAACCTTTAGTTGGAGCAGAGTGACTCTTTATCCCTACAGCAGAATCTGTCTGTACGAAACCTTTAGTTGGAGCAGAGTGACTCTTCATCCCTACAGGAGAATCTGTCTGTACGAAACCTTTAGTTGGAGCAGAGTGACTCTTTATCCCTACAGGAGAATCTGTCTGTACGAAACCTTTAGTTGGAGCAGAGTGACTCTTTATCCCTACAGGAGAATCTGTCTGTACGAAACCTTTAGTTGGAGCAGAGTGACTCTTCATCCCTACAGGAGAATCTGTCTGTACGAAACCTTTAGTTGGAGCAGTGACTCATCTGTGTATGCAAGGCAGTGCTCCGTTTGGTGAAAGCATTATGGTGACACTGTTACACAATGCAAATACAGTCAAACAAACAAAACATTACAGTCTGTCATCTACAACATTTAGGAGAGGACGGGTTCTCATTGTATGAGAACAATAACATTTACATTTACATTTAAGTCATTTAGCAGACGCTCTTCTCCAGAGCGACTTACAAATTGGTGCATTCAATTTAGGATAGCCAGTGGGACAACCACCACTGGGGGAGGGGGTGTAGAATGATTACTGTTAGATCATTCCAGGTATTCCTTAAAGAGGTAGGGTTTCAAGTGTCTCCGGAAGGTGGTCAGTGACTCCGCTGTCCTGGCGTCGTGGGGGAGCTTGTTCTACCATTGGGGTGCCAGAGCAGCGAATAGCTTTGACTGGGCTGAGTGGAAACTGTGCTTCCGTAGAGGTAGGGGGGCTAGCAGGCCAGAGGTGGATGAACGTAGTGCTCTCGTTTGGGTGTAGGGTCTGATCAGAGCCTGAAGGTAAGGAGGTGCCGTTCCCCTCACAGCTCCGTAGGCAAGCACCATGGTTTTGTAGTAGATGCGAGCTTCAACTGGAAGCCAGTGGAGTGTGCGGAGGAGCGGGGTGACATGAGAGAACTTGGGAAGGTTGAACACCAGACGGGCTGCAGCGTTCTGGATAAGTTGTAGGGGTTTAATGGCACAGGCAGGGAGCCCAGCCAACAGCGAGTTGCAGTAATCCAGACGGGAGATGACAAGTGCCTGGATTAGGACCTGTGCAAAACGTAGAAGTCTTCTTTTGAGTTTTAGACAGTACCAATCAGTCTGGGTTCTCTACTGTAGAAATCGATATCTCAAATCAGGTCCACTGTCAGCAGTCCTCTCAAGGAGCCAAAGTTAGGCCGCTCTACACAGCTTGTGTGTGGGTGTGCGTGCGTCTGTACGTGCGTCTGTGCCTGTGCGTGCCCAAAACTCGTGCACGTTTGGACACGTCGATTTGACACAGGTAGCCACCAGTGTGAAAAGCCCAGTTCTATCTGAAGTCGGTTTTTGTTTCATCTAGGTGGGATTAAAGTGTTGAAGATGGGGCTTTAGATAACCCTTCACCTGGGCCCAGTGTGCTTCATAGGATTATTCTAACCTCCTTCGACCTGCAAAAGGGGATTAGCTGGTGAAAGGTTGAAAAGGTCATCTCGCGGTACAGTAGCCCAAGAGGTGCCCCCGCTCCGCTGCCTGGGATTCAATTTATCATTCCATTAGCACGGGATAAGGAGACAGCTTTTAACATGGGAGTTAATTAATTAACATTGAGTAATTGTTCTGTTCAGCTTTGTTCCTCGTCACTCACACACATAGTGTTAGCCCAGTCTTACGTGAGGGCGATACAAGGCAACGATTCTGTAATTTGTAATCCACTGTTCTTGTCACTCTCTTATACAGTAATCAGCAGCTAATGCCGGGATAGCATTGTAAGATAATGAATCTTGGTTACCAGGGTTTTCTTTTTTATAAATAGTACTGTAATTCCTTCACATTGTGCAATAGAAAATTGGTACAAAAACAAACAGCTTTCAGCAGCTGATACTTGACTAAATTATTGATTACAAAATTGTTTGATAAATACATTGATCATTGTTGTCATACATTTTTACTATTACATGTCTTTTGTAACAAAAGTGCCACACAGAGGTGTGTATTGTGTGTATGTTGTGAAATGGATAGATATTACTTCTCAGATATTACTGCACTGTCGGAGCTAGAAGCACAAGCGTTTCACTACACCCGCAATAACATCTGCTAAACACGTGTATGTGACCAATACAATTCGATTTGATTTGATTTGAGGGTGAAAACTGGATTGCATAGACATAAATAGGTGTCACTCACATCTGTCAAGTTCAACTTAGAAGAGTGGCAGTTGCCCTGTCAATTAAACCGCCATCGTTCATCATTCAGTGATGGCAGCTGGCAGCGCTTATGAACAGTAAAGTAGTTTGAATTATTCCTTCACCAGCAATGTGTCACTGCTATGAACCCAACTGTCATCCCGGTCTCCAAACAGTTGGAAGAGGGCTATGAATGAAGTTGGCAATGAAGTTTGTATAATCTTTTGTTTGACTGTGATATTTGATATGCGTTCAGCTTTTTACTGTTTCATTGACTTGCAGAATTGCATTTCTATTCTATGGGTTGATCTAAAATGTATTTTCTATGGTCACAAAGGGTTGGCTTTTGAGTCAAATTCAGTCAGATTTCTCTTTTCTGACTGACATTTCTGACTCTTTTTGTACCCAAAATTTCCATCGAAATGGACCCATGAGCACCAACGTGAAGTTCATAGGAGCATATCAAATTGAGTGTCAAATCAAACCTAAGAGTCTATATTCTTTGTTAAATGAAGGCATAGATACATTTTTCAAACATTTACTATCTTAAAAAGTAATTGCGATACCAAAAACCCACATATCTTTAAGATGTTTTCTAATGTCTCTCGGAATTACTGCAACTGAATTGGCTACAATAGGAAATCATAATCCTTAAGAGTCTATTGAAACCCTGGGGCGTCAATCTAAGTAACATAAAAAAATAATCCCCATCAAATTCCATCAGTTAGAGCTAGAGATATCTGTTTTTTTGCATGGGCTGCATCTCAATCCACCACATCCACCTGTGTCGGCCTTCTGCATTTGTGTTGGACTCATCTGAAGACGGTAACGCTGATGTGCCAACTTCTGTCTATAGCGTCCGAACCGTTTCAGCTACAAACTGTAGAACGGGGAGACTCACGAAAACGATGGTGTTCTCCGTTTTGGTCTATGACCCCTACAAGTGTCACGGGACTTGTCTGAAGGTAACCCATACAAATTAATGGAAGTATGGAGGTAGTTTTGTGCCAACAAAAATAAGGGGTTGAATGTGTCCAAAAAAACACGTATGAATGTGTTATTCAATGCGTTTCTATGGGCTATAGTAGTAAAGGCCAAATTCAATATTTAATCAAATTGTTTATATATACAGTATATATTTTTTTATACCTAAAGGGGTCCTACAAATCTAAATCAAACAGATAAATGGCCATTTTAAAACAATTCCATATTTTAGCTTAGTAGAACCCCCCCACCCCAACGGCTTAGACTTTTAGATGATAGTAGTCACAAATCACAGTTGGGTCACCTGCTATAGTCCTCCCTTCCACTGGCAATCTGTTCAGCTCATAACTTCTCATAACAGCTCATAATCGTCATAATTGTCTGTCGGTTTTGTTTTTCTTTCTGTCGTCTGGTGGTCAAGCCAAGAGTGTTAAAACAGTCTGAGTCTGGTCAACCCCTCCCTCTCTCACTCTGTCTCTCTCTGCTCTCTCTCTCTCTCTCCAGTTAATGTCTCCTCTCCCAGCTCTTACTGACACCTACCCATGAGCCCCCTCTCTTTCTATTTACTGTAGCCAGCATCCTCAATCACTGAGCACCGACCAACACCGGATGTCAATGGAAGTTGAACAGCAGTTGAAATGTGGTTAGTCCACCCTGGCCTTGATGTTTACATCCACAGACAGACCGGACTGGACCAAATCTGAGATGTACAGTACCAGTCAAAAGTTTGGACACACCTACTTGTTCAAGGGTTTTTCTTTATTTTTACAATTTTCTGCATTGTAGAATAATAGTGAAGACATCAAAACGATGAAATAACACATATGGAATCATGTAGTAACCAAAAAAGCGTTAAACAAATCAAAATATATTTTATATTTGAGATTCGTCAAAGTAGCCACCCTTTGCCTTGATGGCAGCTTTGCACACTCTTGGCATTCTCTCAACCAGCTTCATGAGGTAGTCACCTGGAATGCATTTCAATTAACAGGTGTGCCTTCTTAAAAGTTAATTTGTGGAATTGATTTCCTTCTTAATGCATTTGAGCCAATCAGTTGTGTTGTGACAAGGTACGGGGGTTATACAGAAGATAGCCCTATTTGGTAAAAGGCCAAGTCCATATTATGGTAAGAACAGTTCAAATAAGCAAAGAGAAACTACAGTCCGTCATTACTTTAAGACATGAAGGTCAGGCAATGCGGAACATTTCAAGAACTTTTAAAATGTCTTCAAGTGCAGTTGCAAAAACCATCAAGCGCTATGATGAAACTGGCTCTCATGAGGACCGCCACAGGAAAGGAAGACCTGCAGAGGATAAGTTCATTAGAGTTACCAGCCTCAGATTGCAGCCCAAATAACTGTTCAAGTAACAGACACATCTCAACATCAACTGTTCAGAGGAGAGCACAGTAGAGTACAGTACAGTACAGTAAAAAAAAGTAGCGTATAGTACAGTAGAGTTGCATATTGTACTGTACTCCACTGTACAGCATATTGTACTGTACTCCACTGTACAGCATATTGTACTGTACTCCACTGTACTATACTGTACTCTACTCTTCTCTACTCTGCTCTGCTGTGATGTCCAAACTTGTGAAACATGAGGAGAATGATTATGCATTTCTGTGTAGTACAGATCAGGGACCATGATGTGATTTTGTTACCGTTATTCCATTACCGGGTGTAAATCCACTTCACTTACTGTAGTTGAACAACCAAAATATATTTTTTCAAACTCAAGGTGCCATGTCATTGCTGACACCCCATTCTTTCTGCAGACATCTTTGAGTCTTTATTCGGAGCAGATATTTACTAGAGTTTTTGGGAAAACATGGTTGCATAAAAACCTGAGGGAGATTTTAATGTAATTCCTTACCAAAGTTTGCCTCTGCACAGTTCCTCCACTCATTTAGTTTTTGGAGATTGTTCAGTGGAAATTGTTGAAAGTAGTCATTGTGCATAGAGTTGTATGGTTTGTTAAACTTTGAAATCAATGGTTTTTGTTTGGCAAACATTTTAAAGTAAATAAATCACGTCAAAGCATAATTACATTACTGTGGAATTTCCCTACTACTTCAGCACAAGTCATTCACCATGAAAAACAGATCGATTTCACTTAAAAATACTAATAGAAATGTTGATTTTTTTTAAACTGGTGGGTGAGTGGCGCCGTATAGGGAGGGGGTGGGCTCACCTCTCCGACAGATGCTGTGTGATTGGTTACTTCCTGTAGTGAAATGCGCTAAGGCAATTTCCCATCAAATCAAATCAAATGTTATTTGCCACATGCGCCGAATACAACAGGTGTAGACATTACAGTGAAATGCTTACTTACAAGCCCTTAACCAACAATGCAGTTTTTAAGAAAATAAAAAGTAAAAAAATAGATAAGTTAAAATTTTAATTAAAATAAAATACAAAAATTAAAGAGCAGGAGTAAAATAAAACAACAGTAGGGAGGCTATATACAGGGGGTACCGGTACAGAGTCAATGTGCGGGGGCACATGTTAGTCGAGGTAATTGAGGTCATATGTACATGTGGGTAGAGTTAAAGTGACTATGCATAAATAATAAACAGAGTAGCAGCAGCGTAAAAGAGGGGGTTGGGGAGGGGTGGGGGGGCAATGCAAATAGTCTGGGTAGCCATGATTAGCTGTTCAGGAGTCTTATGGCTTGGGGGTAGAAGCTGTTAAGAAGCCTTTTGGACCTAGACTTGGTGCTCTGGTACCGCTTGCCGTGCGGTAGCAGAGAGAGCAGTCTATGACTAGGGTGGCTGGAGTCTTTGATAATTTTTAGGGCCTTCCTCTGACACCGCCTGGTATTAAGGTCCTGGATGGCAGGAAGCTTGGCCCCAGTGATGTACTGGGCCATACGCACTACCCTCTGTAGTGCCTTGCGGTTGGAGGCCGAGCAGTTGCCATACCAGGCGGTGATGCAACCAGTCAGGATGCTCTCGATGTTGCAGCTGTATAACTTTTTGAGGATCTGAGGACCCATGCCAAATCTTTTCAGTCTCCTGAGGGGGAATAGGCTTTATCGTGCCCTCTTCACGACTGTCTTGGTGTGGTTGGACCATGATAGTTTGTGATACTGTACATCGAAACAAGTATTTGAAAGAGAACCACAACACATCTGAATGTTTTGTCATAATACTTTCATACAGTAAGGTTGGCATTAACATGACCTGGAATTTTATAAAGCATGTCATGAAAGTTGTGTTACGGCAACATGTGGAACAAGCTCCCTCACGACGCCAGGACAGCGGAGTCACTCACCACCTTCCGGAGACATTTGAAACCCCACCTCGTTAAGGAATACCTGGGATAGGATAAAGTAATCCTTCTACCCCTCCCTTACCCCAAGCCCCCCCCCCCCCCCCCCCAATAAAATAAATAAATAAAAATAAAACAGAAAAAAGAAATACAAAATATATATATATATAAAAAAAATTATGAAAAATATATAAAATAAATAATTTAAAAAACACATTGTAAAGTGGTTATCCCACTGGCTATAAGGTGAATGCACCAATTTGTAAGTCGCTCTGGATAAGAGCGTCTGCTAAATGACGTAAATGTAAATGTAAATGTAAATGTCACCATAAAAAATGTTTACATTCCTTTTCAACATGTCCCCATGTACCACTGTTATGAAACCTACCACATTGAAGTATTAGAAGTATAACGTGACATACCATCTTATTTCAGTTAACCTCCCCACTGAATTACACGTCTTTCATAATAATATTTTGTCAGTATATCTTTCATGGGGTGACACAAAACTAATTATAAACCACATTCTCAAAACCCTACTTTTCACCCAGGAAATGAATTTAAAAAAGAGTGTATTGTTATGTGTAATTTGGTTTATTGGGCTGCGTTTTTAAGAAGGCAGCATACTTCACAAGGTAGTGACAAACTGTTTCAACTTCCTTCTTTTACTTATTCTTTCCTTTTTTCGTTACTCTAAAATACAGTATTTTCTTCTTGACTCAAAAGAGGGGTTTTATTTATAGTGTCTTCGCTATCTCTATTCAAATTGAAAACGAACACATTCCACCTGAAAGCAATAGAGATGTTGTGATGTGTCAGCTATGAATACTGATACCATGGGTCCTTTTACAGTTGGCCCAAAAAAGGGATTCAAATAAAAATAATAATCAAATGTTCTGATTAGAAGGGCCGAGGAATACACTGTAGTAATTTAAAGAAGAGCACGGAGAGATCTGGGCCTGTGGCTGAAACCTGCCAGGCATAGATGCTCATGTCATATCATTGATATAAATATTTGAAAGCTGTCAAGGGTTTTAAAGCTATTTGAAAGGCAGAATAAAACATGAAGTACACACACACACACACACACACACACACACACACACACACACACACACGGACACTCCCCTACGTATGTATTTTGACAGTGATGCTAAAATGTCAAATATGGCTATTTTGGATTTATATGAAACAAATGTTGGGTTTGTTTCATAAAAGGTGACATCTTGAAGCTGGAGGAATTTCTATAACTGAATGAACAGTTTTATTATCAATGAATGAAAACCCAGGCTTTTGACCAAACTCGACCAAACTATAGGGCCAAATGTAACATTTTAGCATCACTGTCCAGCATTTTGGATTTGTTTCATAAAAGGTGACATCTTGAAGCTGGAGGAATTTCTATAACTGAATGAACAGCTTTATTATCAATGAATGAAAACCCAGGCTTTTGCCCAAACTCGACCAAACTATAGGGCCAAATGTAACATTTTAGCATCACTGTCCAAATACATACGTAGATAAGTGTATATAAATGACTTAATTACGATAAACCAGACCCATAGTAGGTGTAATGTAACACAGAGATGATTCAAAAGTACAGTGCATTCGGAAAGTATTCAGACCACTTGACTTTTTCCTAATTTTGTTACGTTACAGCCTTATTCTAAAATGGATTAAATTATTTTTTTCCCTCATCAATCTACACACAATACCCCATAATGACAAAACGAAAACTGGTTTTTAGAAATGTTTGCAAATGTATTAAAAACAAAAAACAGAAATACCTTATTTACATAAATATTCAGACCCTTTGCTATGATACTCGAAATTGAGCTCAGGTGCATCCTGTTTCCTTAAGATGTTTCTACAATTTGATTGGAGTCCACCTGTGGTAAATTCAATTGATTGGACATGATTTGGAAAGACACACACCTGTCTATATAAGGTCCCACAGTTGACAGTGCATGTCAGAGTAAAAACCAAGCCATGAGGTCAAAGGAATTGTCCGTAGAGCTCCGCGACAGGATTGTGTCGAGGCACAGATCTGGGGAAGGGTACCAAAAAATGTCTGCAGAATGGAAGGTCCCCAAGAACACAGTGGCCTCCATCATTCTTAAAAGGAAGAAGTTTGGAACCACCAAGACTCTTCCTAGAGCTGGCAGCCCGGCCAAACTGAGCAATCGGGGGAGAAAGGCCTTGGTCAGGGAGGTGACCAAGAACCCGATGGTCACTCTGACAGAGCTCTAGAGTTCCTCTGTGGAGATGGGAGAACCTTCCAGAAAGACATCCATCTTTGCAGCACTCCACCAATCAGGCCTTTATGGTAGAGTGGCCAGATGAAGCCAAAGGCACATGACATCCCGCTTGGAGTTTGCCAAAATGCACCTAAAGGCTTGAAAATAGCTGTACAGCGAAACTCCCCGTCCAACCTGACAGAGCTTGTGAGGATCTGCAGAGAAGAATGGGAGAAACTCATTACATACAGGTGTGCCAAGGTTGTAGCATCATTGGCAAGACTCAAGGCTGTAGTCGCTGCCAAAGGTGCTTCAACAAAGTACGGAGTAAAGGGTCTGAATACTTATGTAAATGTGATATTTAAATTTTTTAGCTTTAATACATTTGCAAAAAAGTCTAAAAAAACTGTTTTTTCTGTGTCATTATAGGGTATTGTGTGTAGATCTTTCCAAGATGGCATAGCATCGTGTTTTCTGTAGTGTCCTTATATAAATAGCCAGTTTTTTTGTTTTGTTGTCTTTTTCGTATATATTTCTCAATCTCACTTTCCATCCTTTAACATTTTTACATTTTACATTTTAGTCATTTAGCAGACGCTCTTATCCAGAGCGACTTACAGGAGCAATTAGGGTTAAGTGCCTTGCTCAAGGGCACATTTACGTCATTTAGCAGACGCTCTTATCCAGAGCGACTTACAAATTGGTGCATTCACCCTATAGCCAGTGGGATAACCACTTTCCAATTATTATTATTATTTATTTTTATTTTTTGGGGGTGGGGGGGGGGGGGGTAGAAGGATTACTTTATCCTATCCTAGGTATTCCTTAAAGAGGTGGGGTTTCAAATGTCTCCGGAAGGTGGTGAGTGACTCCGCTGTCCTGGCGTCGTGAGGGAGCTTGTTCCACCATTGGGGTGCCAGAGCAGCGAACAGTTTTGACTGGGCTGAGCGGGAACTATGCTTCCACAGAGGAAGGGGAGCCAGCAGGCCAGAGGTGGATGAACGCAATGCCCTCGTTTGGGTGTAGGGACTGATCAGAGCCTGAAGGTACGGAGGTGCCGTTCCCCTCACTGCTCCATAGGCAAGCACCATGGTCTTGTAACGGATGCGAGCTTCAACTGGAAGCCAGTGGAGTGTGCGGAGGAGGGGGGTGACGTGAGAGAACTTGGGAAGGTTGAACACCAGATGGGCTGCGGCATTCTGGATGAGTTGTAGGGGTTTAATGGCACAGGCAGGGAGCCCAGCCAACAGCGAGTTGCAGTAATCCAGACGGGAGATGACAAATGCCTGGATTAGGACCTGTGCCGCTTCCTGTGTAAGGCAGGGTCGTACTCTCCGAATGTTGTAGAGCATGAACCTGCATGCTAAATATTTAACTAAATATACAGACACAATGTGGAACGGATTCTGTTGTTTCTTCATACATTTTTATCCAGAAACTCTGGCTGAAACTAGCCAGCTAGCCAGCTAACTAGCTACTTGCTATTAGCCACCGTTAGCAGTCTTCACCATTGTCCGTGGCCGTGGCCTGCAATACCTACCAGCCAGCTCTAGCCTGGACAATTGTCGGCCAGTCTGCACAGTCTGCACATCGCGCTATCGAGCCAGAGCATATCGGATTTTCTGCCGGAACCTTTGAATCACTGGACCTTAACACCGGATCATCGCTAGCCAGCTAACTAGCTACTTGTTATTAGCCACCGTTAGCGGTCTTCACCATTGTCCGTGGCCGTGGCCTGCACTACCTACCAGCCAGCCAGCTCTAGCTTGGACTATTATTCGGCCAGTCTGCACTGTCTGCACAGCGCGTTATCGACCCTGAACATATCAGTTTTTCTGCCGGAATCACTGAACCTTTAAAACCGGATTCATCACTACTAGCTAGCTGCAAACAAATGGACGTTTGTGGTTTGCTAATCAGCCCTGAGTTAGCCTTGAGCCAGGCCCATCTCCCGGCTATCTACCTCTGTCAACCGGACAGGACCTCCTAGTGTTGACACAGAGCCCCGCCGATCCAACACGACTGGTCTGCCGACGAAATCGTCTGATGTGGTTACAACAGGCTTCCCGTTAATACGTCGACCACGAAGATCCATCTGCTAGCCCCGGCCCGCTAGCACACGCTAGTGCTATAGCAGCCCCCGAACTACCTCCGAACTATCCTATTGCTGTTCACCGGACCTTATGATAACTCAGCTATACAGCTGATGCCTGCTGGACTATTCCTTTTTACGGTACCGCATCCTGTTTATGTTTAGCCTCAGCCCAAACTTTTTCGCCATTACCAGCTGTTGTCTTAGCTCTCTCGAATTACACCTGGGATTGCTTTATGCCTTTCTCCCATGTCAATATGCCTTGCTTATTGCTGTTTCGGTTCTTTCTTATTGTACTACTTAACTGTAGATCCCCCAACCCAGCTAAACCTGCCTTAGATAGCTCCTTTGTCCCACCCCCCATACACGCGGAGACTGACTCAATCGGTGCCTCCAGTGATGATATCTCTTTCATCGTTACCCAACGCTTAGGTTTACCTCCACTGTACTCATATCCTTTTCTGTACATAATGCCATGAATCTATTCTACAACGCCCGGAAACCTGCCCCTTTTTTTCTCTGTAGCCAACGCACTAGAAGACCAGTACTTAAAGCCTTTAGCAATATCCTTATTCTACTCCTCCTCTGTTCCTCTGGTGATGTAGAGGTTAACCCAGGCCCTGTAGCCACCAGTATCACTCCTACTCCCCAGGCGTTATCATTTGTTGACTTCTGTAATCGTAAAAGCCTTGGTTTCTTGCACGTTAACATCCGAAGCCTCCTCCCTAAGTTTGAGTTATTCACTGCATTAGCACACTTCGCCAACCCTGATGTTCTAGCAGTGTCTGAATCCTGGCTTAGGAAGGCCACCAAAAATTCAGAAATGTCCATCCCCAACTACAACATTTTCAGTCTCGATAGAACTACCAAAGGGGGTGGGGTTGCAATCTACTGTAGAGCTCTATCGTACTATCCAGGTCTGTGCCCAAACAGTTTGAGCTTCTACTTCTAAAAATCCACCTTTCCAGAAATAAGTCTCTCACTGTTGCCGCTTGCTACAGACCCCCCTCAGCCCCGAGCTGTGCCCTGGACACCATATGTGAACTGATTGCCCCCCATCTATCCTCAGAGTTTGTACTGCTTGGTGACCTAAACTGGGATATGCTTAACACCCCGGCCAAACTACAATCTAAACTAGATGCCCTCAATCTCACACAAATTATCAACGAACCTACCAGGTACATCCCTAAATCTGTAAACATGGGCACCCTCATAGATATCATCCTGACAAATTTACCCTCTAAATACACCTATGCTGTCTTCAACCAGGATCTCAGCGATCACTGCCTTATTGCCTGCGTCCGTAATGGGTCCGCGATCAAACGACCACCCCTCATCACTGTCAAACGCTCCCTAAAACACTTTATCGAGCAGGCCTTTCTAATTGACCTGGATGGATATTGACCTCATTTTTCAAACTTGCATCCTGTAGCACTAACTCCAAAAAGTTTTGGGACACTGTAAAGTCCATGGAAAATAAGAGCACCTCCTCCCAACTGCCCACTGCACTGAGGCTAGGAAACACTGTCACCACCGATAAATCTACAATAATTGAGAATTTCAACAAGCATTTTGCTACGGCTGGCCATGCTTTCCACCTGGCTACCACTACCCCGGCCACCAGCTCTGCACCCTCCGCTGCAGCTTGCCCATGCCCCCCATGCTGCTGGTGACACTCGGATCCACCTCTATGCGGACAACACCATTTTGTATACATCTGGCCCTTCATTGGACACTGTGTTAACAAACCTCCAAACGAGCTTCAACGCCATACAACACTCCTTCCGTAGCCTGTGTTGTTGTTTTTATCACACTGCTTTGCTTTATCTTGGCCAGGTCGCAGTTGTAAATGAGAACTTGTTCTCAACTGGCTTACCTGGTTAAATAAAGGTTAAATAAAAAAAATAAAAAATAAAGATTGATGAGTTTGAAAAAATTATTTAATCCATTTTAGAATAAGGCTGTAACATGATAAAATGTGGAAAAAGTCAAGGGGTCTGAATACTTTCAGAATGCACTGTATTTTTTACACTGAATGTATTAAGATGTTTAACATTATAGCATATCCTTTATGAGCTCATTGAACACCTACTACACCCATGACACCAGTATACGTTAAACTTTACATTGTCTGCCGCAGATCAGGCTTGTGCCGAATTGTAATGTGTTACAGGAGGGGGTCGCAGTTCCGGAGCGACCCACTAGGTGTCATCCTCCGACAACCTCAGGCACCTCCTCACTCACAGTCTGGACTAATCATCATCCTATTGGTGTCACCTGTGTCTACCTGTTCACCTGTGTATTTATGCCCTCACAGTTTCTCTATGCTCAGCAGTACTAATCAGTGTCTAATCGGAGAAGTACGTACAGGTACTGGAAAAGTGTTCTCCCTGTTTCTTTATTATTTCAGTCATAGTTACTATTTCGTATTTTGGCTGTCAGCCTGTTTTTGGAGACATATTTGCTCCACCTTTCTTTTATCGTGTTAAGTCCGTTGTTTTGTATCCTGGCTTCGGGACCGCCAGTAAAGATCCTTGTTTCACCATCTCTGCCTACTGCCTACTGTCTATCCTGCACCGCACCTGGGTCACACCTCACACCTACCCTTACAGTAATGCCTCCCAAACAGATTATAAAAAGAGCAACTGTTGAAAAGAGCAACTAGTTCCTGCCTGTGGCTAAAATCACATTAATTCACATAGGAGTTTAAAAATCTGGTTCACACAACTGCCTCTGCAGCGAGGCTTTGTGTGTGTACTTTGTGTGTACGCTGAATCACTGCATTCACAACAGAAGCCTTGGGTATCTTTGGAAGGTTATGATGTACTTGTTTTATATTAACTACCAGTTACATAATAATGAATCAATGGAAAACCTTTTACCCAATTGTCATACAGAGTAAAAGTAAAGATACCTTAATAGAAAATGACTCAAGTAAAAGTGAAAGTCACCCAGTAAAATACTACTTGAGTAAAAGTCTACAAGTATTTGGTTTAAATATACTTAAGTATCAAAAGTAAATGTATAAATCATTGAAAATTCCTTATATTAAGCAAACCAGACGGCACAATTTTATTTTTCTTAAATGTACAGATAGCCAGGGGCACATCAACTCAGACATCATTTACAGACGAAGCTTGTGTTTAGTGTCCGCCAGATCAGAGGCAGTAGGGATGACCAGGGATGTTCTCTTGATAAGTGTGTGAATTGGACAATTTCCTGTCCTGCTGAGCATTCAAAATGTATCAAGTACTTTTGGGTGTCAGGGAAAATGTATGGAGTAAAAAGTAAATGATTTTCTTTAGGAATTTAGTAAAGTAAAAGTTGTTCCAGGAAACAGCCAATTTTAAGAAACCTCCAACTTCCAGGTGGACAATAGCAAATGGAAATGGACTATAATTTGAGAGGACAATGCTAATTTGTAGATTTATTAGATTTCACAAGGACATTACATCCGAAAAAGCAATAACTGTCCACAAATCTTACCACTGGGCAGGAGTTAGAGCTGTGATGTTTTCATGACAGGGGAAGTGATCTTGGATCACTGTGTGGGAGCAGGACTGTCACTCTTTCAAGGCACAAGGTTAACTTCCAAGGAATCCCTCTCCCTCCCGCTCTCCCTCTCTCCCTCCCCCTGATTTATGAACCAGGGCTGTTGTTCACATGGAGGCTGTGAGGTTCTAAGATCCCATGCTGGCTCTGACTCTCTCTCCCTTTCCAGCACCTTTACAGGAACCGACCATGTGTTCCCCATCAATCTGAGCTGGCAAGGCATCCCACCCGCACTCACCACAGTGTAATTATTGAATCCACTGAACCCATTTTCATTAGTTCTCTATTGGAGACCAGGGTCCAACATGGAGAGCACTAGACAAGCCCTTCAGTCCAGAGTTGGCCAAAAGTGACAGTACATACACTGTTTATGAAGTACAGGGATAGCTGCCAAAGCACATGTAATTTACTAATCAGAACATTGCACCGAACAGCTGATTATGGATTGTGCTTTCAATTAAGTATTATTCGTTTTTTACTTGGCAGACGTTCTGACTCTGTCCCTGGTTGGCTGGGGATAATATTATTATTAATAATAACATTAATAATAATTAGGTGGGTGCTTATATTTGTCCTATTTGACAGATGTACACGTGTGTATTAAACCCATGTGAATTGGAAATGTATATTTATTTTTTTGCATATCCCAACTACCCCTGAGACTCCCTCAGCGAGTGGGGTCACGGCCAGGGTCTGCCATTATCAACAGCAACCCTGGAGCAAATAGGGTTAAGTGCCTTGTTCAAGGGCACACCGACAGGTTTTTCACCTTGTCGGTGTGGCGATTTGAACTAGCAACCTTTCGGTTACTGTTGTAATGGAAAACTGTACCTATGAATGAAAATGACGCATCATTCGGTCTCACGTTTACTGTGCAACAGTTTTCATAAGTTTAAGTAGGTACTATAACTTAGATGTACAGCCAATGTATGTGGAGATTATTGTGAGTTGACATAGTAACCAACAAGTTGGACACCTTTTAATCCTATACTATAGCTGTATACTATAGCTGTATACTATAGCTGTATCTGTGGGTCCTCATCCCAATTCTCTGTTCTTTCAACTTTCCTTGGTACAGACTATTAAAAAGTGCCCTCGAATGTACAAGGTTACAATATTTTGGAATTGGATACTGTGAAGATTAGCGTGAATTTTGGGACATCATCGAGCAATGCTTCCGTTATCAACTATCTCCGAGCCGGAGCTTCCGTCCCCAGGGAAACGCAGCCAACCCAGCATAATTACTCACTTAGATGAGGAGCACTACACTCTGGAACTGTATCCGGCTATCCACTGAGAGGTCCTCCTATGGCTGGCTATCCTGAGGGGATTCAGCCCTATCCGGTGTGACCTGTCATCGCACTCCATGGCCCACTTCAGGACTGCTGCATAGTCGCCTACCAAAGTTCACTTCTGATGTTCCACAAAAACGTTAAACCCTCTGAACCAAAGCCAGATTAAAATTGATGTTGATTGTGGAAGGAGGACCGTGGGGCGGGTCTGCAAAACCCCTACATCTAATATGCTTCCCTGCAAAAACCAAAGTCCCTGACACTGAGCTAAGTGAGGTGTTGAGAAGTTTTGAATGCACCACAACTCAATCATTTGGATGGACTCTTAATCAGAAAAGTAATTGCTTCCTTTAAACTCAGTGTTTGCAAACAGTGTTTGCCAACTCTACGTTGATAAACACTTAACTGAGAAATCAGAGTTAAACACAAAAAGCTGTTCTTTATACGCAATTCATTAGGTCAAAATAGCACAAGTGCAACTGAAAAAGTAACAGCGTAACTGCCGTGTTTGCCAGGTGTCAGCCGAAGATGTGAGAATTGTTTTCTGTCGCTGTTTTAATTATTGCTTTAATAAATTATGTATTATCATTGCTGAACCATATTATCACCAGGGACATAAAACAGTTGTTGCATGCCTCCCAATACAGCCATGTACAGGGTTCAATGGGATAGCTCAAAGGCCAAGAGGGAGGGAGAGAGGGAAAGAAGGAGAGAGGGAGAGAGAATATTAGACGTAATGCTTTGTCATTTCCCAGTGATTTTCTGTGAGCCTCACAGAACATGGTTTAACTGGTTCAAAGAGAGAGAGGGAGAAAAATAGAATGAGCCACATGGTCTACGTATACTGTGCAGAGCTCCCTGCTCCACTGTGGTCGGGAGGTAAGGTGGGTGACATCACTTGGCGTAGTCGGCAGCCATTTCATATACAATAGTTCATATACATGCACCCTGGCAGGGGAATACTGAGACATATACTGAGTTACAGGCTAGTGTATTCAGTGTTAAAGAGTTACAGGCTAATGTATTCTGAGTTACAGGCTAATGTAATCAGTGCTGCTCACCACCTTAGCTCACTACATTGTTGTAGTCGGTTAATTCAACTTGGTGTTCCTGACTGGGAAAGTTGTTGCCTTGTTTTGTGCTGTGTTTATTTTGTTAATGTCCTCCCACACTGAAATCTGTGGTTGTTTTTATTCCCAGGAAGATATCTCTTTTCAGTCCTCCTATTTTGGCTCTC
The DNA here is from genome assembly GCF_964263955.1 of Coregonus lavaretus. Lineage (NCBI taxonomy): Eukaryota > Metazoa > Chordata > Actinopteri > Salmoniformes > Salmonidae > Coregonus > Coregonus lavaretus. The sequence continues at coordinate 7,535,892 of NC_140018.1, forward strand.
GCTCTCCTTCATTTGAATTTCAAATTCTCTCTCTCCTTGTCATTCTCTTTCTTTCTCTGTTCATCTCTCTCTCCCCATCTCTTCATCTCCTTCACTCTCTCCCACCGTCTCTCCCTCCCTCCCTCTCTTCAAACAAACAGCGCAAATGCAGAACCACTTACATGTAATCAGTCCACCATGGCTGAGCAGTCATCATAGGCAGTAGGTAGCAGTAGCTGGCTCAGAACTAGGCTCCTCTCCTGTGTTATGTTCACTGTGATGTCATTTCCTCTTCTCTTTACCATGATAATGAGGTGACAAGGACCAGCACTTCGGTCTCAGTTGTGCCACGTTCTCAGGCCCCTCAACGATCGCTGTGACACTGTTCTCTGTATTCTCACAAGCCTGGTTGGCCCAACCTGCTCCTTCCCTGCTACTTCCGACTACAGCACTGCTTCCTCCGAAAAAGTCTGCTTTTCCTAAAACCTGCTTTTCTGAATGCCAACGCTCGGCTTTGGCTTGGCTTGTTTCCCGGATGGGATTTTATGCAACACATCCTGCCACACTCTGGCAGCCACATAAATTTACCTTGGCATCTTTTTTATTGGTTTATAAAAAATAAAATATAAACTTCATATTTTACATTTCTACCCCCTCCTCCCCTGGCCCAGTTATGAGGGATGGCATCGCCTATTTTTATTCCTCTCCTCGCAATCAAACCCTGATTCCACACAACACTGATTCAATGAGGCCTTGCAGCATAGAAGATGGAGGGTATACTTTCACAATTTTATCCTTCAGCTTGAATCACATACCGGGAACACGGGAGCAGAAGTCCAGGTTTCTCAGTTCCATTCCACAGCCTTCCTCTGCATAATATTTAGTTACAGATCTAAAGAGCCCCATTTTAATTTCTTAAATATAATGACTTATACAGTAGTGTTAATTGGGACGTTTAACATCAAAGGCTAAGTGACATGGCAGCATCCATAATCCCCAAATTGCACATAAAGGTATATGTCTATGTGAAATGGTTTATAACACCTATATTTCCAACTGTCTCAAATCCATTAAGTGAGGTAATCTCTGTGAATAACTTTGCTCTGGATAATGTCTTCTTCCTCCACAGCAAAGCTACATTATGTGGCTAAACATCCATATGACTCGCTAGTGAAACATAGTACAGTTGAAAGGAAAGGTTGATGGATTGACTGTCATCAAACCGGAACGTCTCCTATTATTTCAAATCTAAAGCTCTAACTCATGCCAACCCCTCTCCATCCTGTTAAAGACTTGTTAAGAGCATGATGGATACCCACAGAACTTCAATTAAACTTTGGCAAGAGCTTTAGTGTGCTCTCCCTTTCCCGGTCGATCTCTGTCCCTAATGTAACTGACCTGGCGCTCTCACAAAGAATGATCTAAGAGCGCCTTTCCACCAATCACTAGCACTACCTCTACCACTTTACCTAGTGTGAGGCTCTGTGAGACTCTGTGAGACTCTGTGAGACTCTGTGAGACTCTGTGAGGCTCTGTGAGGTTATGTGAGCCTCTGTGAGGCTCTGTGTAAGCATGGGCATCAATCAATGCATCAGGCCCTTCTCTAGTGCACGCTATTCTGCCTCACTGCTCCATGACCACATGGTCTCATTCTATACCTGCATCAATACAGCCACTGGACCAAACTCACAAATCCTCAAAGGGCGATGGGTTGTGTTTCCAGTGTAAAGGAGAGGCCGGACTAGCATATTACTCGAACCATCAGGGAATAGACTCAAGTACTTTCTGCTTGACCCATTTTTAACTGAGGCTGCTGCCTCGATTAGCCATCGGTTTTGTTCTGTTAAAGATGGTTGTTCATGCTATAGTGTCATGCTAGTGCCATGGGGTCAACCCAGGAAACTCGTATGAAAAATATGGAGGGTGAATAAACTAAAGATCCAGACATTTGTGTTCAGATTAAAATCATGTTCCTTACTGTATGGTACAGTAAAGCTGACAAATCTCCTTTTTACTACACTACAGCAGGTGAGATAGTTCTAAAGCGGGATCATCTGGAAAAGCACACATGGATGCCCAGTCAGCAGCAGTACTCATCATAACCTTCCATTACTAAAAAACAAATGATTGAACAATGAATTCCTCTCCTGACAGATGATGATTGTAGAATAAAGGAGTGGTGGTCTACGCCACTCTAAGCTTCTGTTCTGCTGCTGTGAATCGATATTCCTGTCATTCCTGACCTTCATAGGGGGTGTTCTGGTGAACGTTCTGAATGGAGAACGTCGTCAGCTCCAGACCATTGCTCGGTTGACAGTTTGATCAAGCCTAATGAATGGAGTGCTCAGCTGGAGCAGGAGGGAGCGGGAGAGAGTGAGAAGGAAGCCAAGGTGGTGAGGGATACAGGGGAAACACTATAGGCTGTGACCGGGGCACTCCATGAACTTCTCAAATAATTGCTTTTGCACTCTGCTTGAAAGGGCACAATGGGCTCTTCCAAACAACAGGAGGGAGGAAAGAAAAAAATCACAACACTTTCTTAAACAAAAGTTACTCTGTAACAGTGAGAAAAAGATGGATTCACACGTACATAGAGGCGCTATCAATTTAGTCAATAATTATTTTGTTGCATTTCCAGCGAGATCATGAGATAATGTGATAGAGATTCTAATGAGCATTTGACGCCATCTTGGCTTCATATCAATTCCAACTGAATGTGTCATAGATGTGAATAAGGAAGGCGATACTCTACCACACGAGGCACCTTCAAGGTGCAGCACCTGAGGTTTGACTTCAGAGCTGAGCTGCTCTGTTAGACATCAAAGCATAAAGTAGAAGTGAACATACTGTTCTGGAACATGTAGATACTGTATGCATACAGATGCAACTAGCCCCTATTGTATAATATGTCCAATGTGGAGACATACATGACCATACAGTCACATATCAGGATGTTATTTTTGACAATATATTGTATTGTATAATTTTGACAATATTGCAATATTATTTTTGCGCTAGTTTGCTGTACCTGGACCAAAACTCTAGTATTTTTCCTTCATAGCTTGTTCTGCATCTTATTTTTAAATAGGGAGCTCATTTGTTTTCAGCACTTTTATTTCCATGACTGATCTAAAATAATTTTCCTCATGGATCTCTCTTGTCCCTCTGCAGCAGACATATGATGAGCAACATCTTTGGAACATCGAATCGCAATAAAATCACAGTATTGAATCACAATACATATAAAATCATGAGAATAGCAAGACATATCGTATCGGCACCTAAGTATGGTTATAATATCGTATCGTGAGGTAGGGCAATTCCCAGCCCTACTAGGGAGTGGGTTTAATCACCATGTAGGTGAGATATGCAGCCCTACATATATAATTCATGTCTTCTCATGTACCAAATTAATTTTTAAACAAGTATAAGAACATCGCACATTTCTTCCACTGGCCATGGAAATGTCAAGTTTTAAAACATTTAGATGTTGAAAATATGAATGTACTGAGAGTTGAAACGGGACCGTATCTGAGTAAAAACAAAACCATTTGGTATAGTGTCAGTTTCCTCGAAGTGAAACCTAAAGTACTGCCTGTTCTTTAACCTAATGAGTTTTCTTTTACAGAACATCTGAGTCACGAATCAATGTGTCTGGTGCAGAGATATCTAGTTGAGTTGAGTTCCATGTGTATATTGCATTTTGGTTCATACCTTCTACCCCATCTAGTACAGCATGTTTTCATGGCTTGGTGCTCACTGATATCTAATGTGTCATGCATTAGCACAAGGTTATAGGCAGGTGAAAGGACGGTATTGTGACATTTCTTTGTTATTCACCAAGGGCCCGATTCCGACTTAGGAAACTACGCACACCTTTCCTACGCACTTGTCAGTAGTTGGTATTCAGACTTACCTTATGAAGGTGCGTAAACCCTTCCACTTAGGGTTAGGAATGTATGTATGAATCATAAAAAATAAAAAATAAAGGTTTGTAGAGCCTTCACGGACAAAATATATTGATGAATCAAAAATACAGTGATTTGATTCATTCGAAAATTGGCACATTCAGTACTTTAACCCATGGTAACGTTGGAAGATTAGTGTACATAGAATTATAATAGGGAGAATAGTGTACAATAGTAGGCTATACCCTTGTCTATTGCCTGCACTAACCATGGAACTGTGTGATGACACAGCCAAGTATTGCTCCATGCGTCAGGTTCAAACTGTTACAGCTTGGTCTGCACTCCGCTCCATAACGAATTAATTAGCCTTCATGTCTTTTTTAATATTATCAACTGTTACTAATGATCCTCAGCAATAACCACATGGCCGTGACGGTGTTTACAAAGGAAACGAATGAAAGTAAACAAAACAATGGAATGATAATGTAGGCTATACCAACTGAAGGGAACTAACAGTAAATTGGCAGTTGAATATGTGTTGTTATTAGGCCTACTGATGGTCGATACTAATAGTGGCTAATATTTAACATGATAGAAATAGGAAACAGAAAAAGTTGGTGTAGCCTATAATTAAGACATCCCTGCAAGTTAAAAGACCGTACAATTTAAATTCTGCATAATGGCACATCATTTCATAAACTTTACTGTGTGGAAGTCGATATGTTGACATGCTTCAGGTTTGCTGCTATATGACTGGTTTCACATTTGTCTTCAGCAATTATAAGGTAAAATAGATCTAAAACAAATGTCATTTATATTTACAATTCCCTTATCCAAACTGATTCCTCATTTACCTAGCTCTTATTAATAACGTATATAAAGTTGTAAATTACAGTACAGAATGGAGAATGGTGTTATTTTCTATCGATAAAAAAAAAAGTAGATGCTTTTTCCACTTGGAACCAGTAGGTTCGCTAGAACTTATTCATGGTTTCTTCACCTGTGAAGGTGGTGGACTTATGAGGGAATTAGGTCAAGGTCAGAATATGAAGCATCTGTAGACAATCCTACTTCATTTATTTGATATCCACCCCAAACTAATAGCAGGTGAATAGCATGATATTCTCATGCTTAAATTCAAGGTCAGAATTTAGAATATGCATAGACAGAAAAGTTCATAAAAAAGGAAAAACGTTCCATTTACGTGCTTAACTCGGGTCTGAATCGGCCTCTCAACTGACACTATCAAAATACTGTCTTGGATAATGATGATAATGATAATGTTAATGACGATGATGGTGATGATGATGATGTTAATGACGATAACGATGATGGTGATGATGATGATGATGATGATGATGATGATGATGAGGACTGGTCATTCAACTGAGACTGCTCTTCTCTGTGTCACGGAGACTCTCCGCACTGCTAAAGCTAACTCTCTCTCCTCTGCTCTTGTCCTTCTAGACCTGTCTGCTGCCTTTGATACTGTGAACCATCAGATCCTCCTCTCCACCCTCTCCGAGCTGGGCATTTCCGGCGCGGCTCACTCCTGGATTGCGTCCTACCTGACCGGTCGCTCCTACCAAGTGGCGTGGCGAGAAGCTGTCTCCGCACCACGTGCTCTCACCACTGGTGTCCCCCAGGGCTCAGTTCTAGGCCCTCTCCTTTTCTCCCTATACACCAAGTCACTTGGCTCTGTCATATCCTCACATGGCCTTTCATATCATTGCTACGCTGACGATACACAACTAATCTTCTCCTTTCCCCCTTCTGATAACCAGGTGGCGAATCGCATCTCTGCATGTCTGGCCGACATATCAGTATGGATGACGGATCACCACCTCAAGCTGAACCCTGGCAAGACGGAGCTGCTCTTCCTCCCGGGGAAGGACTGCCCGTTCCATGATCTCGCCATCACGGTTGACAACTCCGCTGTGTCCTCCTCCCAGAGTGCAAAGAGCCTAGGCGTGACCCTGGACAACACCCTGTCGTTCTCCGCCAACATCAAGGCGGTGACCCGATCCTGCAGGTTCATGCTCTACAACATTCGGAGAGTACGACCCTGCCTTACACAGGAAGCGGCACAGGTCCTAATCCAGGCACTTGTCATCTCCCGTCTGGACTATTGCAACTCGCTGTTGGCTGGCCTCCCTGCCTGTGCCATTAAACCCCTACAACTCATCCAGAATGCCGCAGCCCGTCTGGTGTTCAACCTTCCCAAGTTCTCTCACGTCACCCCCCTCCTCCGCACACTCCACTGGCTTCCAGTTGAAGCTCGCATCCGCTACAAGACCATGGTGCTTGCCTATGGAGCAGTGAGGGGAACGGCACCTCTGTACCTTCAGGCTCTGATCAGTCCCTACACCCAAACGAGGGCATTGCGTTCATCCACCTCTGGCCTGCTGGCTCCCCTTCCTCTGCGGAAGCATAGTTCCCGCTCAGCCCAGGCAAAACTGTTCGCTGCTCTGGCACCCCAATGGTGGAACAAGCTCCCTCACGACGCCAGGACAGCGGAGTCACTCACCACCTTCCGGAGACATTTGAAACCCCACCTCTTTAAGGAATACCTGGGATAGGATATAAAGTAATCCTTCTAACCCCCCCCCCCCCCCAAATTGTAAAGTGGTTATCCCACTGGCTATAGGGTAAACGCACCAATTTGTGAGTCGCTCTGGCTAAGAGCGTCTGCTAAATGACGTTAATGTGCCCTTGAGCAAGGCACTTAACCCTAATTGCTCCTGTAAGTCGCTCTGGATAAGAGCGTCTGCTAAATGACTAAAATGTAAAAAATGTAAATGATGACGATGATGATGACGACGACGACGACGACGATGATGATGATGATGATGATGATGATGGTGATGATGATGTTAATGATGATGATAATGATGATGTTAGTATGATGATGGTAGTCTCATGTTTCACTAGGGTATTGCATTTGTGAGATAAATGATGATCTTGGAGTGTTGGAGAGATGGAACAACAAGCAAGCCAATCAGTGATGTTTCAAAGTCAGACCATATCAATCTTTCTCCACCTCCTTCCTCTAACACCCCCCATCCACCCCTAAACACACACCCTCCCACCTCACTAACAACACTGGTGCCCTGCTACCAATCGATCAAGTCGGTCTCTCGCTCTCTGCTGACAAAGTCTGGCTTGCCGAGGAAGGCAGGCAGGCAGCAGCGGGCCCTGATGAAAAACGATGTGTACATCCGAGCACTGTCAGGAAAGTAGGTCAGCTTGCTCCTGGCCACACAGGTCAGACCGTATCACTGGGTGAGTTCCTGATAGCCCTGATAATGAATGAACCTCCCTGTTTTAACACTCTGTAAGAGATTCATTCCGCACACTGAATGATGTAAAGCCCCAGCAAACGATACCATATGGCTGTGCATGTGGCTAGAATAAAGTGTTTCCTCATCATTCTACCTCCGTGTTGTTGTACATGACACCATTATGACACCATATGGAATGGTGTCCGGTACAATGTACTCTTGAGCATATAATCAATTAATTATACAGTTTACTTTCCTAAGACAAATCAAGTGTACTTGCTTCATGTTATCCAATCAAAATATGTCCTCGAGATACTGTATGTGTTTTGCACCAATACGACAAAGCTAACTTCATTTTTTATCATATACTGTAGCTAAATTATCCACTTTAATCCACAATCTGTTAATGCAGTGTCACATTAGATGGCCTAATAAACTTCAACACATGCACATAACAAATAGCTTTCCATGAAGTCAGAATAACACCTCGGGTGCAGAAAATGTATTAACTGTGTGCAGGTATAAGCTTCAATTGGGAAATTATGTTTATTTAAACAGTGGCAGATATGAAACTAACTGGCTGGAGGTGCTAAGAGTGTTTTAATATGTTATCATAAATGTGTTTTACAAATGCCCAAACATAACTTTATTGAGTATTACAATTGAGAGTTACTGTAAATGCATTCAATTATTTATAATCCGGCCTTCATTTACACAGCATTAATTCTCTATTCCTAGATTTTCATGTTGTTTTCACCCCTTATTAATCATATATTCTGAGTGGATCATTTTGGAAAATCATTTTTGGTAGGCTCATGAAATACTACCTACCAATTAGAACACACTGATCCACCTTGATTACATTGTTGCCTAGGTTGAACAACATCAACAACAACGACTTCAAAAACAACAACAAACAACAACAGTTTAGTCTAATTGAAAAAGTGACAACATGTCTATAAGACAAAGCCATTCTGTTAGCGTCCCACTCAACTGTGGATACAGGAGCAACTCAGCCAAACCAAATTCTTTACAATCATTGATCCGCCTGTTCCCAGGATTGTTTACTCTGATTGGTGCACTTAAGTGAATAAAGTGGAAGACAAACGCGATAACCCATTTACAGTTGTTGCTAAGTCCATTTAGCTGAGAAACAACCATTTTCCATTAAATAAAAGTTCCTGCTAATCCTGGACAGGAGAGAAGAGGCTATTTACAGCAGGTACTGGCATCCAGAGTGTCCAAGAGGAGCTGTTTCAGTTACTTCCTGTGTAACTGAAGAAAGGAAAAACGCGATAAAGAAAAAGCTCTAAAAGCCGCCCTGTCACCGGACCATGTTTCCTTTCACCTTTTCTGTCATTGTACTTGTGTATTGCTGCAGTTTCTGCCTGTATCTGGGGCCATGAAGCCAGAGAGAGCCAGAGAGGCTCCAGGGAATAAAGTCCACTCCGGATCAGGGCCAGCGGGGGGTGATTGGAGCTCTCCTTGGTATAGGCCCCATGGGTCACTCTGGCCTCATTGTGATTGTACTGGAGGATCATGGATTTAATCCCAGTCATCACAAAGACATGCCTATGCACACACTAGAATGCACGGTGCAGGCACTCACACACACACACACCCACACACACACACACACACACACACACAAGCACGTTTAGTCCTTGCTGAGCGAGCAAGTTGTCGTCTTCAGAGAGTAACCAATGAAGAGATGAATGCTCTCTTCTCCTTAACAAGCATGCCCGTTTCACACTAAATAGGACAGCTACAGCTATGACTACAGAAATCCCAATTTATTGTAACAATTAGAACTATCTATGACGGTCATAATGTTTTTGAAAATCACTTTCATTCTGTCATGTCATTTATCATTAGGGTGACTTTCTGATATTTTAATCATTTTTGTTCAATCATCCAGACATTCTCTCTGGCTAAAACTGTTAGTGCCTATCACAGAAATCACTACCACAGAAATCACTACTGTTAAAACACAGAGCTGAGTGACACATGTCACATCTGCTCGAACGCTCATTAAAAACTATTGATTGAAACAGCAGCCATCTGGTAGAAGGGTACTGGGGAGCAACGGAAAGAGAGGGAGAGAGCAGGGCCGTAGCTACAGATGAGGACACAGAGGGGGGGGCCCCATTGATTTTGTTAGTCACTCTCACTCAGATATCATATTAAAATGGCATGTCATGGCAAAATGTGTAGACTTGCAGGAAATTTGCTTTTAACACTGCCCCCCCAAAAAATTGGGAGAGGAAGTGTTGATCAGTTTAATAAGAATACATGTTATTTTCACTACATTATTTTCCTGCAGTTAAGCATTTTCACACAAGGGCACCGGGCCTTAATCCGCCAGGTCACACCAGCTCTCCTGAACACACTCCTCTCCAGCATTCTGGCTGTGGTGGCAAATTGGCGAAATCATGATGATAGTGATTGTCGCCACAGCCAGAATGCTGGAGAGGAGTGTGTTCAGGAGAGCTGGAGCGAGCTGGCGGATTAAGGCCCTCCAAGATGAGGGGCCCCCCCAGTCTCGACCTCTATTCACTTCTTGCTCTACCACTTTAACACGCCGCGTAGAAAAACACATTGAATGGTTGTTATGATTTGTCACTCTGTCTGAAAGGTAACCATAACTCTAGAGACATGCTACTTCATAGTAACAATAGTAACATCTGGGGTAAACAGACAGACAAAGAGAGGAAAGGGGAGGGTGAGAAGGAAAGCAAGAGGGAGATGATCAACATTGAAGAATAGTGCTAGTTAAGCACCATGGACAGCACCATGTGTTGAAACTCCCATTATAGGTAGACTGTGATGGTTAAGCACCATGTGTTGAAACTCCCATTATAGGGACAGATTCCAAGATGGCGTAGCAGTGCGGTCGTGTTTTTCTGTAGTGTCCTTGTGTAAATAGACAGTTCTTTTGTTTTTTGTCTATTTTCATTCTTTAACTAAATATTATTTCCTGCAACCCGCCTCACCCAATGTGGAAAGGATTCTATTATTTCTTTATAACTTTCATCAAGAACCTTAAGCTGAAACTAGTCTAGCTGCAACCGAATGGCTGTTGTAGCCAGCTAGCTAGCTACTTGCTATTAACCACCGTTAGCAGTCTAAACCATTGTCCGTGGCCTGCACTACCCACCAGCCAGCTCTAGCTCTAGCCTGGACAATTTGTCGGCCAGTCTGCACCGCGTGCTATCGACCCAGAGCATATCGGATTTTCTGCCGGAATCACTGGCCCTAGCGCCGGAACATCACAACTAGCTAGCTGCAACCGAATGGCTGTTGTCGTTGGCTAATTACCATTGCCCCTTAGCAAGCACCAGTTAGCATTGAGCTAGCCTCGAGCCAGGCACATCTCCCGGCTATCTACCTCTCTGTCAACCGGACGGGACCTCCTAGTGTTGACACGGAGCCCCGCCGATCCAACACGACTGGTCTGCCGATGAAATCGTCTGATGTGGTTTCAACAGGCTTCCCGTTACGACGTCGACCACGAAGACTCATCTGCTAGCCCCGGCCCACTAGCACACGCAAGCCGTGGCCTCTTACTCGCCAGTGCTGTAGCAGCTCCCGAACTACCTCCGAACTCTCCTATTGCTGTTCACCGGACCTTATGATAACTCAGCTATAAAGCTGATGCCTGCAGGACTGTTCCTTTATACGGTACCGCATCCTGTTTATGTTTAGCCTCAGCCCAAACTTTGTCACCATTACCAGCTGTTGTGTTAGCTCTCTCGAATAACACCTGTGATTGCTTTATGCCTGTCTCCCATGTCAATATGCCTTGCTTATTGCTGTTTTGGTTATTTCTTATTGTGCTATTTCACTGTAGATCCCCCAGCCCAGCTCAACCTGCCTTAGATAGCTCCTTTGTCCCACCCCACATACACGCAGAGACCGACTCAATCGGTGCCTCCAGTGATTCTATCTCTTTCATCATTAACCAACGCTTAGGTTTACCTCCACTGTACTCATATCCTTCCATACCCTTGTCTGTAAATAATGCCCTGAATCTATTCTACAACGCCCTGGAAATCTGCCCCTTCTTTTCTCTGTACCTAACGCACTAGAAGACCAGTTCTTAAAGCCTTTAGTCGTATCCTTATTCTACTCCTCCTCTGTTCCTCTGATGATGTAGAGGTTAACCCAGGCCCTGTAGCCCCAAGTATCACTCCTACTCCCCAGGCGCTATCATTTGTTGACTTCTGTAACCGTAAAAACCTTGGTATCTTGCACGTTAACATCCGAAGCCTCGTCCCTAATTTGAGTTATTCACTGCGTTAGCACACTCCGCCAACCCTGATGTTCTTGCAGTGTCTGAATCCTGGCTTAGGAAGGCCACCAAAAATTCAGAAATGTCCATCCCCAACTACAACATTTTCCGTCTCGATAGAACTGCCAAAGGTGGTGGGGTTGCAATCTATGCCCAAACAGTTTGAGCTTCTACTTCTAAAAATCCACCTTTCCAGAAATAAGTCTCTCACTGTTGCCACTTGCTACAGACCCCCCTCAGCCCCGAGCTATCCTCAGAGTTCGTACTGCTTGGTGACCTAAACTGGGATATGCTTAACCCCCCGGCCAACCTACAATCTAAACTAGATGCCCTCAATCTCACACAAATTATCAACGAACCTACCAGGTACAACCCTAAATCTGTAAACATGGGCACCCTCATAGATATCATCCTGACAAATTTACCCTCTAAATACACCTCCGCTGTCTTCAACCAGGATCTCAGCGATCACTGCCTTATTGCCTGCATCCGCAATGGGTCCGCGATCAAACGACCACCCCTCATCACTGTCAAACGCTTCCTAAAACCCTTTAGCCAGCAGGCCTTTCTAATTGACCTGGCCTGGGTATCCTGGATGGATATTGACCTCATTCCGTCAGTAGAGGATGTCTGGTTGTTCTTTAAAAGTGCTTTCCTCTCAATCTTAAATAAGCATGCCCCATTCAAAAAATTCAGAACTAAGAACAGATATAGCCCCTGGTTCTCCTCAGACTTGACTGCCCTTGACTAGCACAAAAACATCCTGTGGCGTACTGCATTAGCATCGAACAGCCCCCGCGATATGCAACTTTTCAGGGAAGTCAGGAAACAATATACACAATCAGTTAGGAAAGCAAAGGCTAGCTTTTTCAAACTGAAATTTGCATCCTGTAGCATTAACTCCAAAAAGTTTTGGGACACTGTAAAGTCCATGGAGAATAAGAGCACCTCCTCCCAACTGCCCACTGCACTGAGGCTAGGAAACACTGTCACCACCGATAAATCTACAATAATCGAGAATTTCAACAAGCATTTTGCTACGGCTGGCCATGCTTTCCACCTGGCTACCACTACCCCGGCCACCAGCTCTGCACCCTCCGCTGCAACTTGCCCATGCCCCCCCCCCCCCCCCCCCGCTTCCCAATCACACAAATTCAGACAGCTGATGTTCTGAAAGAGCTGAAAAATCTGGACCCCTACAAATCAGATGGGCTAGACAATATGGACCCTTTCTTTCTAAAATTAGCCACCGAAATTGTCGCAACCCCTATTACTAGCCTGTTCAACCTCTCTTTCATAACGTCTGAGATCCCCAGAGATTGGAAAGCTGCCGCGGTCATCCCCCTCTTCAAACGGGGTGACACTCTAGATCCAAACTGTTACAGACCTATATCCATCCTGCCCTGCCTTTCGAAAGTATTTGAAAGCCAAGTTAACAAACAGATCACTGACCATTTCGAATCCCACCGTACCTTCTCCGCTATGCAATCCGGTTTCCGAGCTGGTCATGGGTGCACCTCAGCCACGCTCAAGGTCCTAATCTATATTATAACTGCGATCGATAAAAGACAGTACTGCGCAGCCGTCTTCATCGACCTGGCCAAGGCTTTCGACTCTGTCAACCACCGCATTCTTATTGGCAGAATAAATAACCTTGGTTTCTCAAATGACTGCCTCGCCTGGTTCACCAACTACTTCTCAGATAGAGTTCAATGTGTCAAATCAGAGGGCCTGTTGTCTGGACCTCTGGCAGTCTCTATGGGGGTGCCACATGGTTCAATTCTCGGGCCGACTCTATTCTCTGTGTATATCAATGATGTCGCTCTTGCTGCTGGTGACGCTCGGATCCACCTCTATGCGGACGACACCATTTTGTATATATCTGGCCCTCCGTTAACAAACCTCCAAACAAGCTTCAACGCCATACAACACTCTGTAGCCTCCAACTGCTCTTAAACACTAGTAAAACTAAATGCATGCTCTTCAACCGAACGCTGCTTGCACCCGCCCACCCGACTAGATTCACTACTCTCGGCGGGTCTGACCTAGAGTATCTGGACAACTACAAATACATAGGTGTCTGGTTAGACTGTAAACTCTCCTTCCAGACTCACATTTAGCATCTCCAATCAAAAGTTAGATCTAGAATCGGCTTCCTATTTCGCAACAAAGCCTCCTTCACTCATGCTGCCAAACATGCCCTCGTAAAACTGACTATCCTACCGATCCTTGACTTCGGCGATGTCATTTACAAAATAGCCTCCAACACTCTACTCAGCAAATTGGATGTAGTCTATCACAGTGCCATCCGTTTTGTCACCAAAGCCCCATATACTACCCACCATTGTGACCTGTACGCTCTTGTTGGCTGGCCCTCACTACATATTCGTCGCCAAACCCACTGGCTCCAGGTCATCTATAAATCACTGCTAGGCAAATCCCCGTCTTATCTTAGCTCACTGGTCACCATAGCAACACCCACCCGTAGTCTGCGCTCCAGCAGGTATATCTCACAGGTCATCTCCAAAGCCAACACCTCCTTTGGCCGCCATTCCTTCCAGTTCTCTGCTGCCAATGACTGGAACGAACTGCAAAAATCTCTGAAGCTGGAGACTCTTATCTCCCTCACTAACTTTAAGCGTCAGTTGTCAGAGCAGCTTACCGATCACTGCACCTGTACACAGCCATTCTGAAATTAGCCCACCCAACTACCTCATCCCCAGATTGTTATTTATTTTGCTAATTTTCACCCCATTATCTCTGTTTGCACATCATCTTTTGCACATCTATCATTCCAGTGTTTATACGAAATTGTAACTATTTTGCACTATGGCCTATTTATTGCCTTACCTCCATAACTTACTACATTCGCACACACTGTATATACATTTTCTGTTGTATTTTTGACTTTATGTTTTGTTTACCCCATATGTAACTCTGTGTTGTTGTTTTTAATCGCACTGCTTTGCTTTATCTTGGCCAGGTCGCAGTTGTAAATGAGAACTTGTTCTCAACTGGCTTACCTAGTTAAATGAAGGTGAAATAAATAAAATAAAAAAGATTGTGATGGTTAAGCACCATGTGTTGCAACTCCCATTATAGTTAGACTGTGATGGTTTAGCACCATGTGTTGAAACTCCCATTATAGGTAGACTGTGATGGTTCAGCACCATGTGTTGCAACTCCCATTATAGGTAGACTGTGATGGTTAATCACCATGTGTTGCAACTCCCATTATAGTTAGACTGTGATGGTTTAGCACCATGTGTTGCAACTCCCATTATAGTTAGACTGTGATGGTTAAGCACCATGTGTTGCAACTCCCATTATAGGTAGACTGTGATGTTTCAGCACCATGGACAGCAAGAAGGAGGGAGAGAGAGAAAGGCAAGTGAGAGAGGCCCAAAATAATGGAGAACAGCAATTTAATCAGCACGCTGGACAGCGTTGTGTGATTCAATTCAAATTATGGGTCAGGCTGGTGTGATTAGGCACCATGGACAGCGTTAGATTTACACCCAATGACAGGCTGGTGTGATTCAGCTCTGGACATTCAGAACAATGGACAGCTATACAGAGACCCTTAGCAGGAAGAGCGGCTCAATATGTAACAAATTCACACCTCTCAATTGTCCATATATGCGTCTCTGTATGTATGTTGGCAGAGAAAATGACATTAGTGAAACTAGCTCAAAGAAGGTATGCTGCTGTTTTCACACCAGCGATTCAGAGACCCCGTTCGCTAATCTCGTGATGAAAGGAGCCAAAAGCGTGCGCTGTAGAGTGGACAACTTTCTTGGGGCTTTTAAAGTGCCTTGCCTCCCTGTGGAGCTTTGTAAATCGGTGGGCGTTTTTGGATTTGGATTTCCCACCAAATTTCAAGCGTCCCCTGATTGCAAACAAGCGCTCTCATTCCAAGTGACACAACAGATGTATTCCCTACAATGGTTTAGAGCAGTAGAACCCTATAGTTAGTTAGACCCAGAGGAGCGGTTCCTCTGGGTCAGCTCTATAGCTCTAACCTCGTGATAAATGAGGTCTATCCCCCCCCCAGACCTCACGGGTCCATTTCTAACTCAAAGTTAGAAAAAACGATGGTCCAAATCGATGTTAGGTACTATACTTATTGAATATTATCTGAATCCTAGAAATTAAAATGGCCAATTTGGGTGCAATCAATTCTTAATTTCTCAGAGACCAAATTGAATTTTAACAAAATAATGCTTCCGGAATGCTTATCTGTTTCTAACTACAGAAACGATTTCAGAACAATCTGAGATGGCTTGCTGAAATGACATGGAACGACCCCTAGTCATCATCCAGTGTGACCCTGCCACATTTATCTGGTCCAGATCTAGACTGACTGTGCAGTTGTTGTCATGTAATACTGTAAGACAGCGTTAGCTGTAGCAAATTCCTGGGGTTTTCATCTGTGAGTTTTTAATGAGTGCACCACTAATCCACGATACTACTGGAGGACCTCCAAGGCTAGAGCCGAGGCCAAGTGAGGCCGCTGTGTAATCCTACCCAGATAGCATGCCCTTCCATCTCATTTCCTACCATTATCAGCCCACTGGACTCCTGCATGCATTTTTAATCCACTTTGCATATCCTCTGAAGACCACTTTTAACCCTAAAAGCGTCAACATATTTTTAGTTTAAAAGTGCTAACTGGGATTATTTCTCTAGTATTCAGAAGATTATTTTTTATTTTTCATTCCTCGATATCAACACACAAATCATTTTTTATTCCCTTTTCATATCCTCTGAAGACCCCTTTAACCCTTTCCACTTGAGGGAATTGGCCTATATTGATAGGGCTGAATTAAAATGTTTCTTACAGAAGAAATATGAAAAGCATGTACATAACCATAGTAGCAATTGAAAGGGTACAGATTGTAGATTATGGGGGAATTATTAGACTAAAGGTGAGGACACAACAGTTCACCTGACACAACACTGAACGCAAACCTTACACTTCATTTTATGTGCATTTTACATTCACTGTACTTTTCGCCATATTTGTCGATAACGAAATCTGAAAATACTCTGGATACATTCAGTAACATGATAATAATATTTCCTGGAAAATGTGGGGTAGGTGCAAAATAAGACAAAAAAATGACAAGGGTTTGAGTGAGAGGACTAACTGGTGTCTCCATGTGGCCACACACCTCTCCTAAGTGTGCACTGTTCATTTCAAAGAAGAGTCTTCAACTATAAGGTGCTTTTTTGAGCTCTCCTAGCTGTGCCATTGAGGAACTAGAGCAAGCACAGTTGTTTTGTTTGGAACACAGCCCTGCAACCCCACCATCATACAATTACTGTAGTTGTTTACGCAATCCAAAACAGTCCATTGTAAATTGCAATCTGGGTCAGGTGGGCATAATTGAAAAGCTTGTTCTATTGCCAACATAACTAGCTAAGTTATAACATACAATATTACAGTGTTAGGCTTTCACAATGCAAGGAGAAAGGTGTCATGAGTGCATTCAGGTACATTCTGTTCAGAACAACCCAGGGTATGACGCCATGTCATTTTGTAACTGTACATTAAACATAGTGATCATGAATGTTGACACGGTTTATGACATGAGTTTAGTTTTATGATATGGAAATGTGAAATGCACATTTGGAGGGGTGTGTGGCTTGCTTGTATGACATCAAAGCGGTATTTATTATAATACTAAACGTCTATGGAGGACCAGACCTGCCATAATTAGACTTAAATGAATAAATAAATAAATGCCCCCCGTGTAGCTCAGTTGGTAGAGCATGGCGCTTGCAACGCCAGGGTTGTGGGTTCGTTTCCCACAGGGGGCCAGTATGAAAATGTATGGACTCACTAAACTGTAAGTCGCTCTGGATAAGAGCGTCTGCTAAATGACTAAAATGTAAATAAATACATCAATGAATCCACACATAATTAAATAAATAATATACAAGAAATAGACTATAATGTGTTAATTTTCTCTTCATCATATTTGTATGCATTTAAGTATTTATCTATATTATCTCATTATTCAAACTCTAATTCATTTTATTCATTTACATATTTATTAATTTCTGTATTTCATCCTCCAATATGATAATGAGGGGGTGTCAATCAAACATCTGTGGGTGGTATCTACCACACCATTAGTTGATCAATGTCACGGTGCGTTGCTCAATTGCTTTTGCCTGCTATGTGAAGATAGCCACAATAACAATTAGCCACAATAGTAGAATCTGTGGTTTCCCTTCAAAATAAAAGTCCTGCATTGAAACTGATGCAAACAGATACAAATAGTGGAATCATGCCATATTTTGACTAGATAATGCTTAACAAGTTTGGAATGTTGTTATAGGGACCAGGACGACTGATCCGTGTAAAGGAAAGAATGAATGGGGCCATGTATCGTGAGATTTTGAGTGAAAACCTCCTTCCATCAGCAAGGGCATTGAAGATGAAACGTGGCTGGGTCTTTCAGCATGACAAGGATCCCAAACACACCGCCTGGGCAACGAAGGAGTGGCTTCGTAAGAAGCATTTCAAGGTCCTGGAGTGGCCTAGCCAGTCTCCAGATCTCAACCCCATAGAAAATCTTTGGAGGGAGTTGAAAGTCCGTGTTGCCCAGCGACAGCCCCAAAACATCACTGCTCTAGAGGAGATCTGCATGGAGGAATGGGCCAAAATACCAGCAACAGTATTACAGAAAACGTTTGACCTGTGTCATTGCCAACAAAGGGTATATAACAAAGTATTGAGAAACTTTCGTTATTGACCAAATACTTATTTTCCACCATAATTTGCAAATAAATTCATTAAAAATCCTACAATGTGATTTTCTGGATTTTCTCATTTTGTCTGTCATAGTTGACGTGTACCTATGATGAAAATTACAGGCCTCTCTCATCTTTTTAAGTGGGAGAACTTGCACAATTTGTGGCTGACTAAATACTTTTTTCCCCCACTGTATTTGTTCATATATTTATGTGTGCATTCATTTATTTATTCATTTAATTCTAATTACGGCAAGTTTGATCCTCCATAAACGTCTCATCTTTAAAAATACATACAGTCCTCTCAATCTACAGCATTTCGCTCTCTCAGACAACCAAAACGTACAGAATTAGTGGGAGGGATGGGAGCAACTTCTTGTCGAGCAAGGTGCTCAAATTCAGAATGGATGTCAGTCAAAACTCATTGAGCTCTGACGTCATATATAGCATGTTACTGTTTAGCCACTGTGTTTCAATTTAGGCATTTATCAGTGGCCAAATCTGCCATTTTCAACACGTATGTGGCTACGAGTGTAAAGGGTTAATTGTAAAAGCGGCAACAAGAATCCATAACTAGTTGCTTGACAACATTTCTGAAGCATAATAATCGTTTAAAAAAGCATGACGTTTTTTGACCCCCAGTTGGCACTTTTAGGGTTAAAGAGGCTGATGGGGGCACCAGCAGAAAGAAAAGAAAAAGGAGTTAAAGAAAGTGTTAACAGATTGCTAACATCAAAGGTTGCAGCCCAGAGTTTGCAGAGGAAGGTAACTTGGCGTGGTGTACTGATCGTGAGCCAAGAAACATCCACGTTGGGGGCTGCTGCTTAGGAACAGAGTTGGTGTTGTGACCATGGGAGGACTACAGCACTGCGTGTTAGGAGGCTGTATCCTGTTGCCTTGGCTCACCGCCACCGATGTGAGCTGATAGGTCACGGCAGGCATTGAAGAGACTGGGTAAATGTATTGTGTCCGCAGCAGGATCAGGTGGCGAGACAATAGCAACAGAGGATTACACAGAGGTCAGGGCAGAGCAGGAGCTCAGAGTAACCAGCAGCAGCAGCACAGTGATGGGGTCAGGAGCAAAGAAAGAGGGCTGGCTTACAGAGTGTCTGGATCTGTGCATTAGACTGGCTTAGACAGAGTCTGATCCAAATATATGCTTATTTTCTTGGGTTCAGATGGATGTGGGGGGGTTGGGATTTTCTTATGGACATGCTTGGCTGCCTTACCAGATGTCTGGAGCATTATTGTAGAGGTTTTCAAGAATAACTTTAGTAAAGAGGATTTCGGACAAGGGGAACACATATAAAATAGTGATTACTTGACAGGGCTCTACCTGTTGATCTTAAAGGTCCATTATGTTGTTTTGTGTACAACCAGACTGAATTTAGATATACTCTACATTTCTGTCATATATCTGTCATTCTTGTTGAAAGCAAGTCTGATAAGCTATAGATTTGTTCTATGTGCGATATTTTTATGCTTCACCATAAGTTTTGTGTTTGCTTCTGTGATTTTCAGTTTTGTACATCGGCTTCAAACTGCTGAAAATATGACATTTTGGGTTATTAAAAATATAATTCACAGCAGATTAGATGGTACAATGGTTCTCTGTCGCATCAACTGAAATCCAGCAAACAAACAATTCTAAAAATCAACAAACGTCAGAGCTATTACTACATACTGTGCAGTGGCGGTCAGTGCCGTTTAAGATGAGGGAGGGCGATAATTTTTTCATGAGCATGGCCTTATTTCTATTAAAGCATATTGGATGACTCTCATTCATATTCCATTCAGGGGCGGCAGGTAGCTTAGTGGGGTGGCAGGTAGCTTAGTGGTTAAGAGCGTTGTGCCAGTAACCGAAAGGTCGCTGGTTCTAATCCCCAAGCCGACTAGGTGAAAAATCTGTTGATGTGCCCTTGAGCAAGGCACTTAACCCTAATTGCTCCTGTAAGTTGCTCTGGATAAGAGCGTCTGCTAAATGACGTAAATGTAACAGCGATAGGCTTAGGCTACTACATGATACTCTAATTTTCCCTGTACCCATCATGAGGTTGCTACAACCTAGCCTTTGAATGAAAGTTTACAACTTAGGTGCACACAGGTCGAGAGACAAATTTGAGGTCACAGACATTGACATTCAATACCGCCTTGCACACTCTTGCCTGCATCTAGCTGATCTAGGGTGTAATCGTTAGTCCAACAGTTGCAAACAAGAGTTTCTATTGGACAAATTCAGGCATGTTTATCCCCGTTTGCTTCCGTTAAAGAAATGTTTTTCAACAGAATCGGCGGAATGAATACACCCCTGATCACGCGTAAACAGAATTCACACAGAATTCACTCTCATAACAGCAACGATGTATTCCTTATCTTCCCTTCGCATGTGGACTTCAATGCACAACA
Source organism: Coregonus lavaretus (assembly GCF_964263955.1). Taxonomy (NCBI): domain Eukaryota; kingdom Metazoa; phylum Chordata; class Actinopteri; order Salmoniformes; family Salmonidae; genus Coregonus; species Coregonus lavaretus. Next base: position 7,556,519 of record NC_140018.1, read on the forward strand.
CATCAGCTCTTTGTGACCAGGCGAAAAAACCTTTCCAAGCCAAACCTCTACAAACAGCCTACATCGTTGTCACCATATTAGCTAAAGTAACGTCATAGTCAGTATTGCTAATAGAACTAACACGTTAGTAAACCCGCTACAATCATGCAGTAACGTTAGTGTACAGTCAGTAAGCAGTTACACCGTACTAGATTAATTCTCTGATCCTTTGATTGCGTGGACAACATGTCAGTTCATGCTGCTCTGATAGGCTGGAGTATGTCCTCCGGAAGTTGTCATAATTACTGTGTAAGTCTATGAAAGGACGGAAGCTAGCTGTTATTCCAGCTACACCATGGTGCTACCCAACAGAGTGCTGTTGAGGCTACTGTAGACCTTCTTTGCAAAATAGTGTGTTTTAATCAGTTATTTGGTGATGTGATTATATTTAGTATAGTTTTATCTAAAAAAATATGTATCTAAAGTTTTATCATGAAATTCACTGAGGAGGATGGTCCTCCCCTTCCTCCTCTGAGGAGCCTCCATTGACACTGTGACATGAGCCTGGATGGTGACATCTTCAAGCTGCCTGACTGCTACAGAGGTTCTAGGAAACCAGGCCTGGATCAATCCCCTGATCAAACTCCTGAGCAAATCTAAAAACATACCTCTACCTAGTGTTAGGAATGCTACTGTTTGATAGGAAGAGTGATTGACAGTGACAATACTGTAATTTGAGGTGATGCTTCTGTGTAATCAATAGTGTTACTATTCATTTTTATTTGTACTATTATTTTGAAACTGCATCGTTGGGAAGGGCTTGTAAGCAAGCATTTCACGGTAAAGTCTACACCAGTTGTATTCGGCGCATGTGACAAATGAAATTTTATTTAATTAAATCACGTGTTTGAGGATTGGATCTTCACACATCCCTTTCAGATCAGATCATTCCTGTTTCATTGTTTAAATTGTCGTAAATGTAACTAAAAGTAATGGAAAATGTCATCTACAAAATCCCCCAAAGTAATTATTTATCATGAGAGGGCCATAAACAATAACAAGTAATGCTGCATACTCCAAGAAATGTTAAAATCTCAACTTTCTGGTAAACGTTTTTATAAATTGCTGAGGTGTAGACACTTTTGAGGACACACGCTCAAGTACACAATACAAATATGATAAAAAATATGTACACTACAAGACCAAAATTATGTGGACACCTGCTCGTCGAACAGCTAATTCCAAAATAATGGGCATTAATATGGAGTCGGTCCCCCCTTTGCTGCTATAACAGCCTCCACTCTTCTGGGAAGGCTTTCCACTAGATGTTGGAACATTGCTGCGGGGACTTGCTTCCATTCAGCCACGAGAGCATTAGTGAGGTCGGGCACTGATGTTGGGCGATTATGCCTGGCGTGCAGGGCTCTGTGCAGGCCACTCAAGTTCTTCCACACCGGTCTCAACAAACCATTTCTGTATGGACCTCACTTTGTGCACGGGGGCATTGTCATGCTGAAACAGGAAAGGACCTTCCCCAAACTGTTGCCACAAAGTTGGAAGCACAGAATTGTCTAGAATGTCAATGTATTCTGTAGCGTTAAGATTTCTCTTCACTGGAACTAAGGGTCCTAGCCCGAACCATGAAAAACAGCCCCAAACCATTATTCCTCCTCCACCAAACTTTACAGTTGGCACTATGCATTCCGGCAGGTAGTGTTCTCCTGGCATCTGCCAAACGAAGATTCGCCCATCAGACTACCAGATGGTGAAGCGTGATTCATCACTCCAGAGAATGCATTTCCACTGCTCCAGAGTCCAATGGCGGCAAGCTTTACACCAATCTAGCCAATGCTTGGCATTGCGCATGGTGATCTTAGGCTTGTGTGCGGCTGCTCGGCCATGGAAATCCATTTCATGAAGCTCCCTGACGAACAGTTCTTGTGCTGATGTTGCTTCCAGAGGCGTTTTGAAACTCGGTAGTGAGTGTTGCAACCGAGGACAGACGATTTTTACGCGCTACGCGCTTCAGCACTCGGCAGTCCCGTTCTGTGAGCTTGTGTGGCCTACCACTTCGCGGCTGAGCCGTTGTTGCTCCTAGACGTTTCCACTTCACAATAACAGCACTTACAGTTGACCGGGCAGCTCTAGCCGAACAGACTTGTTGGAAAGGTGGCATCCTATGACGGTGCCACGTTGAACGTCACTGAGCTCTTCAGTAAGGCCATTCTACTGCCAATTTTTGCCTATGGAGATTGTATGGCTGTGTGCTCAATTTTTATACACCTGTCAGCAGCAGGTGTGGCTGAAATAGCCGAATTCACTAATTTGAAGGGGTGTCCACATACTTTTGTATATACCGTAAAGTGTATTTCCTATTCAACAAAACTGTATGAATAAGGCTTGAAATTACTTATATCAATTTATAAAACAACTAACTATAAGATTTCACCTTCCTAACAACTGTAATATACATATTTATATATTTAGTGTTAGAGAAAATGTGCATATTTACTAAAGGTCTCTCTTGATCAAAATGTCTGCCCCCATCACTGTGAACGTCTCACTGAGCTCTAGCTTGGCTTCCTGAACTCGTTAGGAACTCACCTTTCATCCCATATTAATATTGTCTGCCTATGACAACCAGAAAGTGTTTTTTGTTTTAAATCTATTAATTATTTTAGATTACTGGCTATAAATAAATCTACAGTGACGAAACAACTCTCTCCTGCTGCATTATGATGTAAGGATTCCAGGCATATGCGTTGTCTGTGGCTGTGATGTAGGCTTCAGCCAGAAGTTGATGGACAGTCGGAAGAGCGAATGAAATGGTAGGAGGGACATCCCAGCTTCAAGTGGTGTCAGATTTCACATCCTGCTTCACACAGGCAGAAGAGACATACTCTTGTGTCTGTGAAAATCCGGGCTACCGCTCAATGCAAGCCATTTCAATCTATGGTGTCCACATATCAATTGATAAGCAAATATGTCGGTCGGAACCGGTACCAGAACCACGCAGGTTCCCAAAACAGGGGACTTTACATCTAAGAGGATAAAACACGCAACCAACCAACCGCAGCTTAACTCTGTACCATGGCTGTTACCTTTCAACATGCAACAAAGTAATTGCTTTCGTGGTAATATTGTGATTCAGCATATAGCCCAGAGATTAATAGGGTGAAGACTTCACTGTAGTAGTGCCTTCAGTGTACCATAGACATATTTGCACTTGTAGAAATGTTGGGGAAAAGGGATGTATACATGTACTGTAAATCTAATGTACTATGAATTGTAAAGCATCATAATATGGCAGGCTGGATTGTGTTGCCTGTGATAAGAACCAGTTCCCCTGCATTACATTTTCAATTCCAGTTCGAAAAGCCTAACTTTCTTTCATTAAAAAGAATGTTAAGTTAAGCCACAATACAGCATCAACCAATTATCATTAGACAGTGACCTAAATTTAACATTAGAAACCGTAGAATTTGTGTTGCACATCAAACCCCTTTCCCAAAGCTGTGTATAATGCAACAGAGAGAGGAATTTCTAAATCGCGCAGTGAGCCCTGAGGCAAAAATAAAATAAGTATTTAAATCACCCGTTAGACAATTTGAGTGGAAGGCAGGTGTTTGTTAACAGTTGACAGTGCATGCTGTGGGAAGCAAACCCCCCAAGCAGAACAAACAGTCGTGTTTTCATATATTTTATATATATATTGACCCCAAAAAAATGTGGGGGATTGGAAATGATGCAGACAATTACATTGAAGAAAGACACAATCTATGTGCAATATTAAAGCTGATCTACCGACAATTTTTTAAAAATAATTGCAAAAAAATAACTTGTGTTTTAATCTTAGAAAGGTGCTATTCTCCTCCAACAGTAGAGCTACAGACAATAATAATGACAAGGCATGTGGTTACACAATGCTTGTGGAGATTCATTAAGAACCAATACAATTTGCTATGCTGTAAATCTCTCAGAAGTACAGTAGCTATCTTCTAAGTGTAAGTGTTCTGTTGTTTTTTGATTTTTGCATAAATTCATGTCAATCAACAACCCACATATGCATGTACAGTGGGGAAAAAAAGTATTTAGTCAGCCACCAATTGTGCAAGTTCTCCCACTTAAAAAGATGAGAGAGGCCTGTAATTTTCATCATATGTACACGTCAACTATGACAGACTAATTGAGGAAAAAAATTCCAGAAAATCACATTGTAGGATTTTTAATGAATTTATTTGCAAATTATGGTGGAAAATAAGTATTTGGTCACCTACAAACAAGCAAGATTTCTGGCTCTCACAGACCTGTAACTTCTTCTTTAAGAGGCTCCTCTGTCCTCCACTCGTTACCTGTATTAATGGCACCTGTTTGAACTTGTTATCAGTATAAAATACACCTGTCCACAACCTCAAACAGTCACACTCCAAACTCCACTATGGCCAAGACCAAAGAGCTATCAAAGGACACCAGAAACAAAATTGCAGACCTGCACCAGGCTGGGAAGACTGAATCTGCAATAGGTAAGCAGCTTGGTTTGAAGAAATCAACTGTGGGAGCAATTATTAGGAAATGGAAGACATACAAGACCACTGATAATCTCCCTCGATCTGGGGCTCCACGCAAGATCTCACCCCGTGGGGTCAAAATGATCACAAGAACGGTGAGCAAAAATCCCAGAACCACACGGGGGGACCTAGTGAATGACCTGCAGAGAGCTGGGACCAAAGTAACAAATCCTACCATCAGTAACACACTACGCCGCCAGGGACTCAAATCCTGCAGTGCGAGACGTGTCCTCCTGCTTAAGCCAGTACATGTCCAGGCCCGTCTGAAGTTTGCTAGAGTGCATTTGGATGATCCAGAAGGGGATTGGGAGAATGTCATATGGTCAGATGAAACCAAAATATAACTTTTTGGTAAAAACTCAACTCGTCGTGTTTGGAGGACAAAGAATGCTGAGTTGCATCCAAAGAACACCATACCTACTGTGAAGCATGGGGGTGGAAACATCATGCTTTGGGGCTGTTTTTCTGCAAAGGGACCAGGACGACTGATCCGTGTAAAGGAAAGAATGAATGGGGCCATGTATCGTGAGATTTTGAGTGAAAACCTCCTTCCATCAGCAAGGGCATTGAAGATGAAACGTGGCTGGGTCTTTCAGCATGACAATGATCCCAAACACACCGCCCGGGCAACGAAGGAGTGGCTTCGTAAGAAGCATTTCAAGGTCCTGGAGTGGCCTAGCCAGTCTCCAGATCTCAACCCCATAGAAAATCTTTGGAGGGAGTTGAAAGTCCGTGTTGCCCAGCGACAGCCCCAAAACATCACTGCTCTAGAGGAGATCTGCATGGAGGAATGGGCCAAAATACCAGCAAAAGTGTGTGTAAACCTTGTGAAGACTTACAGAAAACGTTTGACCTGTGTCATTGCCAACAAAGGGTATATAACAAAGTATTGAGAAACTTTTGTTATTGACCAAATACTTATTTTCCACCATAATTTGCAAATAAATTCATTAAAAATCCTACAATGTGATTTTCTGGAATTTTTTTTCTCATTTTGTCTGTCATAGTTGACGTGTACCTATGATGAAAATTACAGGCCTCTCTCATCTTTTTAAGTGGGAGAACTTGCACAATTGGTGGCTGACTAAATACTTTTTTTCCCCACTGTACATACATAATACATGCACACAAATACAAAAGCGTAGACATGCATGTAATGCATGTATGTCATGTAAATGTTATGTAAGTGTACCTCATTTAGATCTAGATGACAGATGCAGGCAGTCACAGGTCATGACATCAACTGATCCCAATACTCTGACTGATTCTCCTTAGCTGCCTGAACTAAACACTGATCAACATTATAATCTGAGGGAATACACATTTGCATTATTATTACCAGGAAAATATGAATGAGATGAGATGTTAAAGTAAACATCCGTTTGAATAAAAATTGTAATCCCTGTTACGGGATATAAATGAATTTAACAATATTACACCATGGATTCAAATGCATGAAGCATTCTGTCAAAGGAAACACTTTTCTTGATTGCTTATATTTTCTCTGGATGAGAGAAAACATGCTGCTCTCTTATCTTAAGGTGTTCGGAGGTTTTCACTGACTTCTGAAGGTATATGTACAGTATGAAGTTTGCTACTGGGTATAATGGCTGCCTTCCCCAGCTGTCTCCATATGCAGTTATATGAGTGTCTGAACATCAATGCCACCCACTGTGAGCATTATATTAGCAAGAACATAATCAGTACAAATACTGTAAGTACACAGTATACAGTATATGTCAGGGTATTTAACAGTTTCTTAACAAAACCAGTGTCTTTCTTCAAAGAAAACATGCATACAGTTTCTGGTATTGATGAATGTGAATAATGACAGCCATTTTTGCAATTCAAAACAGAACCCACATATGCCCAAAGAAACTGTAGACTGTTAGTGTAACAGTAACACTTTGCCAAGATGGCGGCCATGATTCCAAGTTAGTGAGGCATAATCTAGCTGTATTATTTTATCTACCTTTTTAGAAAACGTATTCTATCTCCAGGACTTCAAAGGGCTTGGAGTGTGGAGTCCATGGGGTATGTGAAATTGCATTGACTCACCATACCAAAAACGTCTGCGTGTCAGAGGATTTTTTGATATGCTCTCGACTGGTTGAAGTGATGCCATTTCTGACAACCCCATTGCCCTCAAAAACCCATCCATGAACACACACTCCACGTCATTTATTTCAAGTAGAAAGAGGCTAATTGTCAGGTAGCACACCAAAAGCCGATCAAAAAGGATGAGAAGGCGTTTGCCTCTTTCGCCGATTTCTCTCAGTCAATGAAATCTCTGTAGGAGAAAAGGGTGTATAATCGAGCCGACACTTGGAAAAGGCCTTAACAACTTAGATCTTAGTACGAACAAGATAGCACCTTGCTTTCATCAAGAGGTTTCATCAAGGGAGGAAGAAGCATTAAGAAGAACAGAACTCATTTTTTGCTAGGTTAAATTTCCTATTTTCTATGCAAAACAGCAAACTACCACAGTTATTTTATATCTGCCCAGAAGACATTATTACGACAAAACGTACATGCCACATGCCATATTCTAGCAGCAGAGTCAGTTGAGAGAAGGGACATAATTATATAAAATCATGAAAATGAAATATGCATCGTCTTCTCTTTTAGCACATTCACACACCTGAAGTATGTACACCACAGTAGTATTAAAGCTCCCAAACACACCCTGCATCAACCGCAGGCAGATAACTACAAATAAAAGGCATCCATAGCGCATACTTGCATGTATACAACCTAACTGAGAGAATGGACTGGGCCATAGCCAGAAAGGAATGTTAGATTTGATGCTGAAGGACCATGACAGCCAAAGCCAAATCAACCCCTCACTCAGACCACGGGAAGCAACCACACGTATGCATTCTCAGTTCATGTTATCCCCTTTGAGCTGCACTCAGATTCCTCACACCCTGGTCAATTCTGTTGGCGTAGGGCTTTTTATTCTGCAGGCTAAGCATGTTACACTCTAAAAATTAGGGGTTCAACCAGGGTTCTTCTAAGATCCTCAAAGTTCTTCAAAGAACCTTAGGTTCTTGGCACTGAAGATTTCCCCCAAAAGGTTATTCCAAGAACCCCATAGGAGGTGGGGTTCATCGAGGAACCTCCTTAGTTGGTGGGTGTTCTTGCAGGAACCTAACTGCCCAACTGAAACATTTGGATTTGAATTTGAAAGGACAGCAGGTGCAGGCACTTAACTGAAACATTTAAAGATCTCCTCAATTTAAGGAAAGGTTTGTCCCTTGTATGATCTAAATGTATATTGTTTTATGATGATACCATCTACCTTTTCATATTTGTGCAAATCTTTCTAAAACAGAAAATGAACACAATTAAATGGATATCAATCAACAAAGAGGTAAGAATATATAGGCTATAAGAATATGTTGAAGGCTAGCTGTATTGGGTGCAGATGACTGAACTTTTGTGTCTGTGTCTGCAAGTATAGAGATGAGTAGGCATACAAAGGTATGTCAATTGGTATTGGTATGCTATGCATAGCACATTTACCATCCTCCTCCCTTACCTCTTCAATGAAAATCCCATAGGCCTCTACATTATGGACAAGGTATGTGTATGAAAACCATTATCAAAACAGTTTTTTTCATTCACATTTACCACAAAACCCAAGGTATGAATACTGTTGTGTGAATGTTTTGTTAATCATCTGTATAATTACTATTTTTTGGATTCACGGACTTCACCCTCCCTACACCTCTGATAAATATAACAGAAAACTTGTTTAATCACCATGCACTGCATTCTGGCTATGGAAACGGAGAACATCAACACATTAACATCAACACAACAGAGGATATACCCATTGGACTTGGGGCTCTGCTGGGAGTTTACCTCATATTTAGATGTTTTGTATTCTGCTTCGCTGTTAAAATCATAATAAACACTGAAACTAAAATATTGTGTTATTGTTGTTATTGTTATGCACATTATTATTATTAATAATAATAAGGATAGGGGAGGGGGGGTAGTTAGAAAATTAACCCCAAAAGGTTCTTCAAAAAGGTTATTTGAGGATCCATGAAAAGGGGTTCTTTGAAGAACCCTTTTAAAGGGTTATTTTAAAGAACTTATAGGGGTTCCCCCACAGTTTCAATTTGAAGAACCCCTAAAGGATACTCCAGGAACCTTTTATTTTTTAGAGTGTAGGGCCATTCTCAGGATGTTACATGGAAGTATAGAATTGTCATGACTGTAATCCCTAAAATAGGCATGGATGGGTACCCAAACTACATTTTCTAGGAAGAATTTCCTTTTTCCTTTTCTCAGGCTTTTCGCCGTGCATTTACAGCAACCACGCAAAGACATCTAAACAAACACATGGAGAGTATTGCACACACGCACACACACACACAAACACACACACACGCGCTAATGCAGATGAATACAGACTTTAATACAGACATGTTAAGACGTCTAACACACCATTTAGTGTAATGTTGACATCTGCTTTGTGTGCAATCATTGTGTTCTCTTTAAATGATATTTAACAGTATGAAAGTGAGATAATAATAATAATAATATGCCATTTAGCAGACGCTTTTATCCAAAGCGACTTACAGTCGTGCGTGCATACATTTTTTTGTGTATGGGTGGTCCCGGGGATCGAACCCACTACCTTGGCGTTACAAGCGCCGTGCTCTACCAGCTGAGCTACAGAGTCCCTGCCGCTGAGAGATGCCATAACACCTTGCTCTGGGATCAAGGTGTTAATTAACCCGAGAAGGAGATGGTGTTGACTGCTTTTCACACAGTTTAAGTAGTTTATTTTATTTCTCTATGATGAGTAAACATTTTCAAGCTGATTTCCATATCATTTTGCATAGCAATCGTACCCAGATATTAATGGTTAATTATCTCTCAGGCCAATTTGCCATATAGGCCGGTGCTGAAAAGCATCATTAAAAATCGAGAGGGAGGAGTGGAAAGTTGAAACCTAGCATCACATTACTTTTGTTCTATGGAGCATTTACTTTACCACCGTGTCTCACTCTAAAAACCATTCCCCCTGTGATTATTAGAAGATGAAAAGGCATTTTCTGGAGCATTTTCTGACTTATAAAACATCTACTAGAAAAAGTCTTAAAAGGTATTAGAAATACATCAAAACACAGTAATGTTAAAGTAAACATCCCTGCCAACTAATATCAACACTGAAATGATTTGCCTTCTATAAGTTTAAGAAATTTTGCCTAGTGTCTTGTCATTCTGTAACCAAAAACCCACATATCTTTAAGTTATTTTTTAATTTGTCTCCCTCATGAGGGAGGATTATGAAAGTTCACAGATGTAACAAGTAAAGGTAGACCTACTAAATAATTATAGTGTATATAGTATAGGTAAGTACAGTAGAGTACAGTAAAGAAAAGAATAGTTCAGTACAGTAGAGTACAGTAGAGTACAGTATAATGTAATATACGCTACTTTACTGGACTGTACTTTACTGTGTTGTACTGTACTAAACTGTTCTCTATGCTACTTTTCTTTACTGTAATGTACTATGCTGTACTGTGCTGTGCTCTACTGTGCTGTTACATACAGTGCATTCGGAAAGTATTCAGACCCCTTGACTTTTCCCATATTTTGTTATGTTACAGCCTTATTCTAAAATTGATTAAATAATTGTTTTCCCTCATCAATCTACACACAGCAAAAGCAAAAAAATAGGTTTTTAGAATTTTTGGTAAATGATTAAAAAAAACTGAAATATCACATTTACATAAGTATTCAGACCCTTTACTCAGTACTTTGTTGAAGCACCTTTGGCAGCGATTAAAGCCTCAAGTCGTCTTGGGTATGACGCTATAATCTTGGCACACCTGTATTTGGGGAGTTTCTCTCATTCTTCTCTGCAGATTCTGTCAAGCTTTGTCAGGTTGGATGGGGAGTGTCGCTGCACAGCTATTTTCAGGTCTCTCCAGAGATGTTTGATCGGGTTCAAGTCCGGGCTCTGGCTGGGCCACTCAAGGACATTCAGAGACTTGTCCCGAAGCTACGCCTGCGTGTGTCTTGGCTGTGTGCTTAGGGTTGTTGTCCTGTTGGAAGGTGAATCTTCGCCCCAGTCTGAGGTCCTGAGCGCTCTGGAGCAGGTTTTCATCAAGGATATCTCTGTACTTTGCTCCGTTCATCTTTGCCTCGATCCTGACTAGTCTTCCAGTCCCTGCCGCTGAGAAACATCCCCACAGCATGATGCTGCCTCCACCATGCTTCACCGTAGGGATGGTGCCAGATTTCCTCCAGATGTGACGCTTGGCATTCAGGCCAAAGAGTTCAATCTTGGTTTCATCAGACCAGAGAATCTTGTTTCTCATGGTCTGAGAGTCCTTTAGGTGCCTTTTAGCAAACTCCAAGTGGGCTGTCATGTGCCTTTTACTGAGGAGTGGCTTCCGTCTGGCCACTCTACCATAAAGGCCTGATTGGTGGAGTGCTGCAGAAATGGTTGTCCTTCTGGAAGGTTCTCCCATCTCCACAGAGGAACTCTGGAGCTCTGTCAGAGTGACCATTGGGTTCTTGGTCACCTCCCTGACCAAGGCCCTTCTCCCCTGATTGCTCAGTTTGGCCGGGCGGCCAGCTCTAGGAAGAGTCTTGGTGGTTCTAAACTTCTTTCATTTAAGAATGATGGATGCCCAAAACAATATCCTGTCTCTGAGCCCTACGGACAACTCCTTCGACCTCATGGCTTGGTTTTTGCTCTGACATGTACTGTCAACTGTGGGACCTTATATAGACAGGTGTGTGCCTTTCCAAATAATGTCCAATCAATTGAATTTACCACAGGTGGACTCCAATCAAGTTGTAGAAACATCTCAAGGATGTTTAATGGAAACAGGATGCACCTGAGCTCAATTTAGAGTCTCATAGCAAAGGGTCTGAATAATTATGTAAATACCTTGTTTTTGTTGTTGTTCTTTTTATACATTTGCAAACATTTCTAAAAACCTGTTTTCTCTTTGTCATTATGGAGTATTGTGTGTAGATTGATGGAGTTTTTTTATTTAATCCATTTTAGAATAAGGCTGTAACGTAACAAAATGTGTAAAAAAGGAAGGGGTCTAAATACATTCAGAGTGCACTGTAACTGTGCTGTAACATTGTGAAACATAGACGTCTATGATTGGTACAGATTTGGTCTGGTCTGGACAAACAAATCTTGGTCTTGTTTGAGGGCGGAGCTCATTAGAATAATAACCAGAGCGTCGAATAATACCCAAACATGCAAATGAGGATATTGCATGTTTCTGCCTTTGAGTACCTATTGAGGATACATCACCATGAAGATAATGACATCCATAATTATGCATTTCTGTATAGTACAGATAATGATGTAATTCTGTTACCGGGTGTTGATCCACTTCACTTACCGTAGTTCAATAACCAAAATAGATTTTTTCAAACTCTGTGTAATATGCTGACACCCCATTCTTTCTGCAGACATCTTTGACTCTTAATTCAACGTACATATTCAAGAGTTTTTGGAAAATGTGGTCACATAAAAAACAGAGGGAGATTTTACTGTCATTCTGTTACCAAACTTTGCATTTGCGCTGTTCCTAAAGTAAATGTGTTTTAGTAAAATGTTCAGTGGCAATTGTTAAAAGTAGACTTCTGCATATAGATGTAATTTTTGTTCAACTTTGCAATCAAAGGATTTAACTTGGCATACATTTTAAAGTGAAAATGTGAGTCTCAGCGTCACTCTGTTACCATGGAACTGCCCTTAGGCTACCCTTGTCCCTGTTGTTCTAAATACCCACCATCTTTGATCACAGACAGGAAGAAAACACCTATGAACGAAAACAAGAAATCCTTTGATTCTTAACTGAGATACACAACTTACAGTGCATTCAGAAAGTTTTCAGACCCTTTCCCTTTTTCCACATTTTGTTACATTACAGCCTTATGCTCAAATTGATTAAATAAAACATTTCCTCATCAATCTACACACAATAGCCCATAATGACAAAGTGAAAACTGATTTATTAAAAATAAAAACAGAAATACCTTATTTACATATGTGTTCAGACCCTTTGCATCCTGTTTCTATTGATCATCCTTGAGATGTTTCTACAACTTGATTGGAGTCCACCTGTGGTAAATTCAATTGATTGACACTATATAAGGTACCACAGTTGACAATGCATGTCAGAGCAAAAACCAAGCCATGAGGTCAAAGGAATTGTCCGTAGAGCTCTGAGATAGGATTGTGTCGAGGCACAGATCTGGGGAAGGGTACCAAAAAAGTTCTGCAGCATTGAAGGTCCCCAAGAACACAGTGGCCTCCATCATTCTTAAATGGAAGAAGTTTAGACCCACCAAGACTCTTCCTAGAGCTGAGCAATCGGGGGAGAAAGGCCTTGGTCAGGGAGGTGACCAAGAACCAGATGGTCACTCTGACAGAGCTCCTGAGTTCCTCTGTGGAGATGGGAGAACCATCCAGAAGGACAACCATCTCTGCAGACTCCACCAATCAGGCCTTTATGGTAGAGTGGCCAGATGGAAGCCACTCCTCAGTAAAAGGCACATGACAGCCCCCTTGGAGTTTGCTAAAAGGCACCTAAAGGACTCTCAGACTATGAGAAACAAGATTCTCTGGTCTGATGAAACCAAGATTGAACTCTTTGGCCTCAATGCCAAGCATCACGTCTGGAGGAAACCTGTGATCATCCCTACGGTGAAGCATGGTGGTGGCAGTATCATGATATAGGGATGTTTTTCAGCGGTAGGGACTGGGAGACTAGTCAAGATCGAGGGAAAGATGAACAGAGCAAAGTACAGAGAGATCCTTGATGAAAACCTGCTCCAGAGCACTCAGGACCTCAGACTGGGGCAAAGATTCACCTTCCAACAGGACAATGACCCTAAGCACACAGCCAAGCCAACGCAGGAGTGGCTTCGGGCAAGTCTCTGAATGTCCTTGAGTTGCCCAGCCAGAGCCCGGACTTGAATCCAATGGAACATCTCTGGAGAGACCTGAAAATAGCTGTGCAGCAACGCTCCCCATCCAACCTGACAGAGCTTGAGAGGATCTGCAGAGAAGAATGGGAGAAACTCCCCAAATACAGGTGTGCCAAGCTTGTAGTGTCATACCCAAGAAGACTCGAGGCTGTAATTGCTGCCAAAGGTGCTTCAACAAAGTACTGAGTAAAGGGTCTGAATACTTATGTAAATGTCATATTTCCGTTTTTTTATTTTTATAGAATGGCAAAAAATCTAAAAACCTGTTTTTGCTTTGTCATTATGGGGTATTTGGTGTAGATTGATGGGGGGGGGGAACCATTTACTCAATTTTAGAATAAGGCTATAAAGTAACAAAATGTGGAAAAAGTCAAGGGGTCTGAATACTTTCCGAATGCACTGTAGATGGCCACACAATTGGAAACTCGCTCATGTGTGCGTAATAATGCACAACCCATGCACAATATAAGAGAACATCATTATTATTGAGGGGATCTAAACTTAACTGGGCTAATTGAAGACATCAAACCAGCCACAAATAAAGAAAGTGGCATGATAAATATGATAAGACTCTGAGTAAGACTTTCGGCAAGTGGTCAAGGCAACGGAAATGACTTTGTATCTGGCTTTTAAATGCACGCATGTTTACTCTTGTGTCACGTAAATCTCGTTATATTTTAATATCTAGGACTAATGTTTTAACTATGAATCCAGATGTGACATATTTCAACCCAGGCATTTGGCATCCTCATCTGAATGTGTGCCTATAGACCCAATTATCGGTCTGCTCAGCGTCAACCCCTCTGAGCCGCCGTGCACCTCGTGTGATTGTTGCGGTCAGAGGATATAGTCTACTCTTTTCTACAAGGTTTTGTTCAGAGTGCAAATGTATCTGGGATAGCTATAATGTTACTGCAAAAAATCGCCTCCATTCTGTATTGAACAGTATTGCGTTTTTAATCATATATTTAAGTAGCCTAAGGAAGAATGGGAATTGTTTCCCATGAAGACGAATTACGATACATCATGAAAATCGAGTGAGCATTTGATTTTCATTGAATTAACTCGATACACATTTGACCAGTATCGCTGCGCCAATGTAGTGACGGTCTTTCAAACTGCTGAAGTACTTCGCTGAGAGACTGGAGCGGTTGTTTCGCACTGAGTAGGTCGCTATGGAACGCGCACTATCCACAGAGCGAGCCGGTGATAAGGGTTGGTCGGGATTGCGCTAGTATATTGGAAATTCAAAACGATTTTGGAATAATAGTGAAGTGAAAGTAAGGACGCCGAGGATGCGAAATCTTCTTGGTAGAATACACGATGGAAAAACGCCTGCCATGAACGGTAAGAAAGGCACAAGCACTGCCGTTTTATGGTAATGAGGTTTCACGATTATCAAGTCCTTAGAATAACACATTGAAAAGTCAGGTAATTTGTCTAAACGTACTTTCTCATGCCCTTATTCATTGTAAGAAATGCATTACTATGTATAGTTGGTGCCAAAATACGTGTATATTTCAAGTTGGTCTTGATGTTAGATGGAATTACTCGTGTTGTTGTTTAGAATACTGCTGCATTCTGTTATTCTTCCCTCGCGCCGCCACCCTAGTCGCATTTGATACCAGGCTGTGCGTGCATGTGTCATGGATAGGCTACTGAAGCCTATATCAAGAAACATTCATTGAGATTCAGCAATCATGATCAAACATGACTGTGAGATAACGATATGCATTCAGCTTTTCAATTATTTAATTGAGATGTAAAGGTAAATGTATAGCTAGGCTTTTAATGGGACATGTGATTGTGGAATCAAATTGGACATGATTATTCTATTAGCATGACCCCAATGCAGATAAATGGCTGTTATTGCATGATTAACGAAAATGTAGCCTATACATGAATGTAGCCTATACATGAATGCGCATGTTACTGATTATCTGGGCACATTCAAAATACTTTGGAGCAATCTGTGATATTAACCTGCACCAATTTTACACTCTGCTGTCCCTGTCAGTACACTACATGCATATTCAGGCGGCAGGTAGCCTAGTGGTTAGAGCGTTGATCTACTAACTCAAAGGTTGCTGGTTTGAGTCCCCGAGCAGACAAGGCTCTGTCGATGTGTCCTTGAGCAAGGCGCTTAACTCTAATTGCTCCTGTAAGGCGCTCTGGAAAAGGAATTGCTTGCATGGCTGGAATTTCTGCTTACCATTCATCCATCCTATTACATAGGATGTAGCCAACTTGGGAAAGCAACACTACTGGATGCGGTGTTTAGGGTACTTGCAGTATTCAGTAGTTCTTGAAAACGAACCCCCAGGCCACTACACATAATATGAATTGAGCTACTGCTGGGAAAATAAGTATTCTTATCCAAAGTGTGGGGTCATATGGTGAAAAGGATGGGTTCCATTTAGAGGTGTGGATAGAGAGAGCACTATTGAAAAGAAACACTGAACATGTGTTGGGTATTTATGTCACATTCATTTTGTTTCATTTGAAGCAAGTGCATGTAAAATAATTTTGTGACCTTGGGACTATAATGTTCTATTTGCACAAATCAAAGTTCTTAGATATTGAGCATCAAAGTTTTCACATCCAAGAACTAAGAACTGTTTTGTAGTGAATTCTTCTTTCAAAACCCATTAAAGTCCTCACCTTAAAGGTACCCAAAGTGCATAGAATCAAAATCCTGAGACATTTGTAAATCCGTTCTTTTAGTGGGGTGCAAACACAGATAGAACCTTATGGTTTTGAAATGTCAATCTGGGTTCAGCCATAAGGTTCTAGCTGGCACAGAATGTTACAATTATTTACATTTCAATAGAAAAGTACAGATATTTAATGATTAAATAAATAGAAAACCCTTTCTTATTTCTAATCCCATCATCAAATATATTGTTAATGTTCATCACACATTTGTTAAAGCGCTAGTTCACTAAAATGACAAATACACTATAGCCTATGGAGAACTAGTAACATTGCTAAACCTTAGCTCTGGATAAGTAAACTGATATGTTTTTCTCGTCCCTGACACCCAAAGTCAGTAAACTACTTTGTTAGTTATCAATAAAATGTGGTATGTTTGTAATTTTTGTGAAATAATCATTCCATGGAGGTTTTCATATTGATATAGAACAAGACAAAAACAGCAATGCCTCTCCAATGGGCCTTAACCCTTTACACTCGTGGGAATTGGCCCTATATGGACATGGCTACATTGAAGGGTTTCTTACAGGTTTCTTACAGAAGGCAATTCAGATAAACAGATCGTAATTTTGGTGCACATAGAAAGGAGTCATGAGTGTATTCAGGTGCATGTGCCACAGTGAATTTTCTTCACAATAGACAAACACGGGCTCATTCAGTTCAGAACAACCCAGGGTATGACGCCATGTCATCCTGTAACTGTACATTAAACATAGTGATCATAAACGTTGACATGAGTTTTATGATATGGAAATATGAAGTGCACATTTGGACTCACGGGTGTTTGGCTTACTTGTATGACATCAAAGCAGTATTTATTATAATCTTTCAAAATACATACACTTAGGTTGGAGTCAATAAAACTCGTTTTTCAACCACTCCACAAATTTCTTGTTAACAAACTATAGTTTTGACAAGTCGGTTAGGACATCTACTTGGTGCATGACACGCCATTTTTCCAACAATTGTTTACAGACAGATTATTTCACTTATAATTCACTGTATCACAATTCCAGTGGGTCAGAAGTTTACATACACTAAGTTGACTGTGCCTTTAAACAGCTTGGAAAATTCCAGAAAATGATGTCATGGCTTTAGAAGCTTCTGATAGGCTAATTGACATCATTTGAGTCAATTGGAGGTGTACCGGTGGATGTATTTCAAGGCCTACCTTCAAACTCAGTGCCTCTTTGCTTGACATCATGGGAAAATCAAAAGAAATCAGCCAAAAAAATAATAATTGTAGACCTCCATAAATCTGGTTAATCCTTGGGAGAAATGTCCAAATGCCTGAAGGTACCATGTTCATCTGTACAAACAATAGTACGCAAGTATAAACACCATGGGACCACGCAGCCATCATACCGCTCAGGAAGGAGACTCGTTCTGTCTCCGAGAGATGAACGTACTTTGGTGCGAAAAGTTCAAATCAGGAGGGACTGGTGCACTTCACAAAATAGATGGCATCATGAGGAAGAAAAATTATGTGGCTATATTGAAGCAACATCTCAAGACATCAGTCAGGAAGTTAAAGCTTGGTCGCAAATGGGTCTTCCAAATGGACAATGACCCCAAGCATACTTCCAAAGTTGTGGCAAAATGGCTTAAGGACAACAAAGACAAGGTATTGGAGTGGCCATAACAAAGCCCTGACCTCAATCCTATAGAACATTTGTGGGCAGAACTGAAAAAGCATTTGCGAGCAAGGAGGCCTACAAACCTGACTCAGTTACACGAGCTCTGTCAGGAGGAATGTGCCAAAATTCACCCAACTTATTGTGGGAAGCTTGTGGAAGGCTACCCGAAACGTTTGACCCAAATTAAACAATTTAAAGGCAATGCTACCAAATACTAATTGATTGCATGTAAACTTCTGACCCACTGGGAATGTGATGAAATAAATAAAAGCTGAAATAAATCATTCTCTCTACTATTATTCAGACATTTCACATTCTTAAAATAAAGTGGTGATCCTAACTGACCTAAGACAGGGAGTTTTTACTAGGATTAAATGTCAGGAATTGTGAAAAACTGAGTTTAAATGTATTTGGCTAAGGTGTATGTAAACTTCCGACTTCAACTGTACATAGAGTCCTCTTAATTTACAGCTTTTCTCTCACTCAGACAAAAAAAAATTAGTCTAGTTGCCCAATTACTGGGAGGGATGGTGGGCAACGTCTTGTCACGTGCAGTGCTCAAGTTCATAATGTCTGTCAGTCAAAACCCATACAGCGCTGTGAAACGCAGCGCCAGAGCTCTGATGTCATGTATAGCATGTTACTGTACAGCCACTGCGTGCCAATTTAGGCGTTTATCAGTGCCCAAATCTGCCATTTTCAACCCGAATACGGGTACGAGTGTAAAAGGCTGTGAGGCACCAGTATTCATTTGATTTTACCATAAAGAGCTTAAGTGATGGCCATTCTTCTGAAAAAGTGGTGAAAAACATCTAAGTAATTGCAAAACAGGACCAGAACCTATGATATGAATAATCAAGGACTTGGGACTATAAGGTTCTATATGCAAAATGTATGGTTTTGAGATAATTAGTATTTTTCAAGTTCCAGATCTCAGAACTGTTTTGTGATGTCTTCCTCTTTCATGACTCAATAAGTATATCACCTTACATACAATTACTTTTGATTGACAACCCAGCATTGTGTGATGTTTGCGCAGATAGAACTTTCCATTTTTTCCACAAATTTTTGGGACTTTTTCACAAATCTGACATATCTCACGTGAAGGACCCCCTAAAGAGCAACGCTCTATCTGGCTAACTCATTTTTGACCAAAATGTCAGATAGAACCTTATAGTCACAAGGTCTCAATTTGTGCAGTTTGGATAAATTTAATGCGGTTTTTAAAGAAGATTGGCAACTAGCTACAGTACCAGTCAAAAGTTTGGACACATCTACTCATTCAAAGGTTTTTCTTTATTTGTACTATTTTCTACATTGTATAATAATAGTGAAGACATCAAAACTATTAAATAACACATGGAATCATGTAGTAACCAAAAAAGATTCTTCAACCTAGCCACCCTTTGCCTTGATGACAGCTTTGCACAATCTTGGCATTCTCTCAACCAGCTTCATGAGGTAGTCACCTGGAATGCATTTCAATTAACAGGTGTGCCTTGTTAAAAGTTAATTTGTGGAATTTCTTTCCTTCTTAATGCGTTTGAGCCAATCAGTTGTGTTGTGACAAGATAGGGGTGGTATACAGAAGATAGCCCTATTTGGTAAAAGACCAAGTCAATATTATGGCAAGTCCATATTATGGCAATGATTCCATATGTGTTATTTCATCGTTTTGATGTCTTCACTATTATTCTACAGTGTGCTTGCCCTGTCTAACAACAGGGACGTTGGTTCAAGCCGTGCCCTGGCTTTTTCTCCCCCTCAATTGCTGTATGTCTACAACAGAAATGCAGTAGTAGTGTTGCTTCAGAGAGATGACATTGTGTTCTCCAGATGTGCATACTCTTGAATAGGCGGCAATGAAATATGTATTTTGGCTTGGAAACCAAGTGAGCTGCAGTACTGTTTTTTTTTTTTTTTTTACCATAAAGTTTCTAGTTAACCTCTACAGGATCGGTTGAGCTAACGTGCGCTAATGTGATTAGCATGACTGTTGTAAGTAACAGCAAACTTTCCAGGACATAGACATGTCTTATATGGGCAGAAAGCTTACATTCTTGTTAATCTAACTGCACTGTTCAATTTACAGTAGGTATTACAGTGAAAAAAATACCATGCTATTTTTTGAGGAGAGTGCACAACAAAAAAATTATTACGGCAACTGATTTGATACATTCACCTCTGAAGGTAAATAATGTACTTACATTCAGTAATCTTGTTCTGATTTGTGATCCTAAGTGTCCAGAGATAAAATGTAGCATAGTTTTGTTTGATAAAATCAATTTTTATATTCAAATGTACGAACTGGGTTCTACAGTTTGAACCCCTGCTGTCTCTGGCTCCACACCCACCCCGCCCAGCCATCTAGATGTGTGAAAGTTAGTGTATAAGCTAATGATAAATCATGTATGACATTCCTGGGAGTGTGTAAACTTACATTTTGTATTACCATATCATTGTTGTATGTTCTCTATAGTTATGTACTTGAAAATGTATCAATTGACCATTTCGGCACATTTGGCCAGACTTGAAACAAAATAGTCCAGTATTGCAACGCTTCACTGGATCAACTTTGCACACACACTGCTGCCATCTAGTGGCCAAAATCTACATTGCGCCTATACTGCAATATTATATTGTGGCCTTTCTATTGCATTTCAAAGATGATGGAACAAAAAAATTGATAGAAAACACATGTTTTTTTGTTTGTATTATTTTTTACCAGATCTAATGTGTTATATTCTCCTACATTAATTTCACATTTCCACAAACTTCACAGTGTTTCCTTTCAAATGGTATCAAGAATATGCATATCCTTGCTTCAGGTCCTTAGCTACAGGCAATTAGATTTGCGTATGTCATTTTAGGCAAAAATTGAAAAAAAGGGTCAGATCATTAAGAGGTTAAGACGTTGACTTTCCCAGTATTTCCATGCCATGCAGTCACAAGTTCAAGAATGTGTGAAGAACATGTTGTCCAAATCTACAGTGCTAGTTCTAAGATAGTTCTAAAACTGCTCCTAGATCCTCAGTCCTGCCAGAGCTGCATGTGAAGTCAGTCCACAGCGGTCAGTCTGTGTGAAGTGGTTTACAGAGGCACCGCCAACAATAGGCTAACCCTAATACCTGTGCTGTGCAGTCAGGACCACTTAACTCCCTCCGTGGTGGAGCTAGCTGGTCATGGCTAGGGCTCACTACCACGTCACAGCAGGCAGGCCATGCATAGGGAAGGGATCCTAGCTGTAGGGCTCACTGCTAAGCCCATTGTCTGCTGTTTAAGAGATGGCCTTTGCCCCACAGGGATTAGAGACATGCCCCTAATTGACTTACTATTAACCATTTCACACTACGGCTGGGCGATATAGCCAAATATAATATCACGGTATAACAAAAAATTGGACGGTATGATGGTATATTATGTTTTTGAATAACACAAGTTCTAAATTTACTTTATGAGTAGTGCGTGACCCTAGGGTGGCAACATATACATTCTAAGTGATTTCAATGGGGCTTTCTCCATTCTGATTGTTTTATACTGTTCAATTCAACTTAAACCAAAAATCATTTTCTGCATTTTCATCAATTTATAATTTTTGGCTACATTGAATGTATTCTCTTAGCTACTTCATGTAGCTAACATATTCAGGCTTTGCATATTCCTCGGTATACCGCCCAGCCCTATTTCACACCATACCTCCCACGAGCACACTCCAACGCCATGGTGACACGGCTGCATGTAGACCACAGCTCAAATCTCAAGGATGTAGAGGTGGTGGAGGGGTTAACAGACAAAAAGACCAGAGCTTAATTCCGCCATTTTACAAGGAAGCTGATTGCTTTTTATTGCACAACATCTGTATTGGTAAATGTATGTCACTATGTTTATGTTTTTCAAATTAATCCCTCCCCCTTCTCCCAATCTGTATACTGGGAGCCCCTGTACATACACCTTAAATACAACAGCTCTGTAAATATACACTTATTCTTATGATTGTATTCTAATGACAACATTAAAATCACTCTCGTGAGGATGCTTGATTCCTTGTGCAGGAACAACACAGATATCATTATTGGTTTATTTAATATGAAAAGTTTTGCGGGTTGGGTTGGATGGTGCTCTGGCGCAGGCCTTTGGGCTCATTGTAATAATACCTCTCTAAGCAGCCCCTGGGCTGGGCCTCTCAGAGGATCTGCTGGCTATAAATAATGGCACATATGTCACCATTCTTCTGAGTGACGCACACTAAGCCCCATTCTTAGCTGCCTGCACACTACACAGGACGCACAGTGTGTGTTTGTGTAGGGGATTGGGAGGTGACATCTCTCTATCTCTTCATCCTCCTCTTCATATTACTCCTGGTTGTATCACCTCTCTGCCTCGCTGGTGTTTTCTTCCTCTCTCACTAAGCTTGCCCTCTCTGCTCTCCCTCCATCCTCTCCCCTCCCACCCAGCTTGCCCTCTCTGCCTCGCTACGCTCTTCCTCCATCCCCTCTCCTCCTCTCCCCTCCCACCCATCTTGCACTCCTGACTGGCAGACTCTTGACCTGCCAGAGAAAGAGGTTATTGACACTTTGTTTTGCCAAATATATTTTCAGAGAATTTTACACACCCGTCAGCATAAGGAAACAATAGCATCGCCGTGGGACATATAAAGACTGCTTGCTGTGCTGAGCACTAAAACCATGAAAATAGCTTTACAGTCTTAAAGAGATACTTCAGGACTTTGGCAATGAGGCTATAGAGAGTTAACTCTTTCCTCAAAGGTGTCAACATCTCCTACTGTATACTGTATACTGTACATGAGGCATTTATAACACCTTTGATACAGCAACACCCATAAAGCTGTCATAACTGGTTCCATAAAGGTGTCATAACTGGTTCCATAAAGCTGTCATAACTGGTTCCATAAAGTTGTTATAACTGGTTCCATAAAGGTGACATAACTGGTTCCATAAAGCTGGCATAACTGGTTCCATAAAGGTGACATAACTGGTTCCATAAAGCTGGCATAACTGGTTCCATAAAGGTGACATAACTGGTTCCATAAAGCTGGCATAACTGGTTCAATTAAGGTGTCATAACTGGTTCCATAAAGGTGTCATAACTGGTTCCATAAAGGTGTCATAACTGGTTCCATAAAGGTGTCATAACTGGTTCCATAAACATTTACATTTTAGTCATTTAGCAGACGCTCTTATCCAGAGCGACTTACAGTTAGTGAGTGCATACATTATTTTATTTTTCATACTGGCCCCCCGTGGGAATTGAATCCACAACCCTGGCGTTGCAAACGCCATGCTCTACCAACCAAGCTACATCCCTGCCGGCCATTCCCTCCCCTACCCTGGACGACGCAGGGCCAATTATGCGCCACCCCATGGGTCTCCCGGTCGCGGCCGGCTACGACAGAGCCTGGATTCAAACCAGGATCTCTAGTGGCACAGCTAGCACTGCGATGCAGTGCCTTAGACCACTGCGCCACTCAGGAAACCAAGGTGTCATAACTGGTTCCATAAAGGTGTCATACCTGGTTCCATAAAGGTGTCATACCTGGTTCCATAAAGGTGTCATAACTGGTTCCATAAAGGGTGTTATGAATTCCTTATGTACATTCCCTTCCAATAAAGAGCTTAAAGCTAGAAGCCACTCCGACATTGCTCGTCCTAATATTTGTATATTTCTTAATGCCATTATTTTACTTTTAAATTTGTGTGTATTGTTGTGTATTGTTAGATACTACTGCACTGTTGGCACTAGGAGCAAAAGCATTTCGCTGCACCCGCAATAACATCTATTAAATATGTGTATGTGACCAATACAATTTGATTTTATTTGATTTGAAGTGTTACCGTTATAGCAAAGCTTCCACAAATAACAAACAGTGGTGCCATCTTATAGCAACCAACAACTGGCTTAATATTCATGTCATCCATCTCCTTCAGCAACTTGGCGTCTATTTCAAAAGAGAGCGACAACATCGCCCAATGTTTATTGAGCCACCTTACAGATCCTTTCATATCCATGCATGGCAGTGGAGGCTCATAATAATGGCTGGAACGGAGCAAATGGAACGGCATCAAACATGGAAATCATGTGTTTGATGTATTTGATACCATTCCACCTATAACGCTCCAGCCATTACCATGAGCCCGTCCTCCCCAACTAAGGTGCCACCAACCTCCTGTGATACACGGTGCTTGTATTGTATGTTGTTAGGCATCATTGATTTGCCATGGTGCACATTAGCCATAGTGTAGAAATTAAATCCTCACTTAATTTTAACTCTCTAAAGTGTTTCATGCTGTTAAGATGAATATTATCGGTAGGATGTGTTCAGTCTTATCCCTGGGTTGAGTGTTGGTTGATGCTGTCTTCTGGTGATCTGAGTGCCCTCACTTTTGCCTGCCAGTGGAGGCTGCTAGCCTGAGTGTCAGTCAGAGCACCAAAGGCATTAGGCTAAAAGGACTAAAAGGCTCAAGAGATGAAAGCTCCTCTGCACAGCACAGACAGGCACTGCACTCAACTATATAGGCCTAGCCTGGACTCCCTGCCTGTCTTATTCCTGATGTCAGACAAGACAAGACAAGACAAGTCAAGACAAGACAAGACAAGTCAAGACAAGACAGCAGCAAGTCTCATTTGTTGTTACAACCACTGCAATGTCCCCTCATCAGCCATTGATTCTGTCCTTGGACCAGCAGCATCCCTAAAGCTGGGATTAAATGGTCACGCCTGACAGCCCCTCCATTTTTTAAATCACCCAGTGAACAAAACATGCATGGGTGGAACACGGTGTTCTATCAAAAGGGACAGAAGAGTAGTTTAGACTGGTCCCAGATCAGTCGTGTCAAATCCTATGGTCATTATCACGAGTTTGCATCAGAAACAAATCTGGGACCAAGCTAGGTTTGGCTTGTCCCTCAGGGTGAAAGTAATGAGCCTTCTGGTGAGGGTTCAGCTGGCAGTAATGCGTGCCACTTACCCAAACAGACCTATGCCCAGCTTAGTCATGTTGTCCATTTTTGCTCAGTTGTGGAGGTAAACACAGATCTATTGAACTGATAAACAAAGGGCAAGTTTTATTGCAAAAGAACCGGTCCCAAATGGTTTGTTGTGGCGAGTACGGCTAACCCCTCCATCGACATATTTGAAGAATGCACTGTGATTAGGTACTTTGATTTGGGTCGGTTCCTAAAGATTAGGGTGGATCATTCACTGGACAAAAATTGGTTGTTGGGAATCAGAATTTTTGGACCATTTATAAATAATTTATGGATTTGTCATTGTGGTATGTAGTCTTAGTTAAATTGCAGCCAATCAAAGCAAAATAGGACAAAACGTCATAAATTCACTCTCACTCTCAAGCCTGTCTGTGCAAAGCCAAAGTGGGCCCAAAGCCAAATCCCCTGCTCATGTATTTAGTTATTCCTGATTCTCTGATCCCTCTCTCCTATGGACTATCCAATCCTGTCACTGACAGGTCAGCACTTAAAGAGTTAGAAACCAACAGGATTATAAACTGAACAATATACCCAGACATATCTTCTCTGGTCCTCTTTAGTTCTTTTGTCAGGGAAAATGTGTGGCTGTATGATACAGGCCAGGCAGCCTGCATTGCCTGTCTTGGTAATTGATTAAGATATAATATTTGCTTTGTGAAGCCTCTCAGTCCTCCAGTGTATGTAGTGCTGCTTTCTTTTAGCAGCACACATTCCATCACAGCGTTTACACACCAGGCTATATAAATTACTTCTCTGCATCAGAAGCACTGAGTGTCTCTGGAAATTGATTTCAAACAATGTCAGAAATTCTTCAGAGACATAGTACAGGTACTTTTCAATTGTTATCTGTTAAATTGAAATATGTCTGTACATGCCTGAAACAGCTTGGAACATTTGAGAGACATAGACACACAGTGCACACTTAACGCAATAATATTTCAAGTAAACTGCTGCCTACATATTCTCTAAATATGATTCACATTTTGCATATCAGAGTTGTAACCTGAGGTATTTGTCTCTCTTGTTAGCTCTGGTGGGACACTTAAGATGGCCGGCGATGGTAAAAACATAAAAATAGAGAAATTGAGCTGTGTGTCTCTCTTAGCTGCCAGAGAAGAAGCCCTGTGTCAGCTCTTCCCTGAAATTAAACAAGTCTAAGCCACAGATTTACGGCGAGCTTCAGTTGGCCATTGTGTAATTTTCGAAAGATTCATTTCGCAACGAGGGCCAGACCTCAGCCGCTCAATGACCCTGCTCATTTATGAGCTCTATATGCCCGTGCAGAGATAGACAGACACCCAAGGCTTAAAGAATAGAGGGAGGGACAGACAAACTGACTGACACAGAGAGAGAAAGAGAGAAAGAGACACACTGCAAAGAGAGCAAACTAAATATGCCATTTAGCAGACGCTTTTATCCAAAGCGACTTACAGTCATGCGTGCATACATTCTTTTTTTTTTGTGTATGGGTGGTCCCGGGGATCGAACCCACTACCTTGGCGTTACAAGCGCCGTGCTCTACCAGCTGAGCTACAGAGGACCACAAGGAGGTGCAGAGTGAGATAAAGAGGAGGCACTGAGAGCATCAACGTGAGAAAGAACCTAACTCGTGAAACATTGAGCAACATATGATGAGAAAGACACAGAGAGAGATGATGAAAAAAGAGAGCGTGAAAGAGGAGAGATAGGAAGAGAATGATAGATAAAAGAATAATAAAAAATAGATGAGAACAAGAACATAGGCTGCAGAGAGTGAGAGCTGGGGAATGAGCAGGAAGTAGGGGGAAGAAAGAGAGGAGTGTTACTCATCCTTGCACAAGAGGCTCTCATTAACACAGGGCCCTATCTGAGTGGGGGTACTGTGTCCGTGTCAGTGTGCCACAGCTGACCCGCTCTCTCTCTGCCACACGCTGTGCCATGCCCCTTGAGCCATTTCCTGGCTTGCTGCAACACCTCAGCATGCTGAGTGACTGTGATCTGAATGTGAAAGGAGATGCTTAAGGAGACCACACCTCCACGTGAACGCTCTCCCTGTCTCATTTCAATTCAATTCAATTTCAATTTAAGGGCTTTATTGGCATGGGAAACGTGTGTTAACATTGCCAAAGCAAGTGAAGTAGATAGTAAACAAAAGTGAAATAAACAATAAATATTAACAGTAAACATTACACTCAGAAGTTCCAAAATAATAAAGACATTTCAAATGTCATATTATGTATATATACAGTGTTGTAACAATGTGCAAATAGTTAAAGTACAAATGGGAAAATAAATAAACATAAATATGGGTTGTATCTCTCTCTCTCTCTCTCTCTCTCTCTCTCTCTCTCTCTCTCTCTCTCTCTCTCTCTCTCTCTCTCTCTCTCTCTCTCTCTCTCTCTCTCTCTCTCTCTCTCTCTCTCTCTCTCTCTGTCTCTCTGCCACCCCAGTGCTTTAGAATGCTGGGTGATTAACTCTACAGTGAGGGAAAAAAGTATTTGATCCCCTGCTGATTTTGTACGTTTGCCCACTGACAAAGCCATGATCAGTCTATAATTTTAATGGTAGGTTTATTTGAACAGTGAGAGACAGAATAACAACAACAAAATCCAGAAAAACGCATGTCAAAAATGTTATGAATTGATTTGCATTTTAATGAGGGAAATAAGTATTTGACCCCTCTGCAAAACATGACTTAGTACTTGGTGGCAAAACCCTTGTTGGCAATCACAGAGGTCAGACATTTCTTGTAGTTGGCCACCAGGTTTGCACACATCTCAGGAGGGATTTTGTCCCACTCCTCTTTGCAGATCTTCTCCAAGTCATTAAGGTTTCGAGGCTGACGTTTGGCAACTCGAACCTTCAGCTCCCTCCACAGATTTTCTATGGGATTAAGGCCTGGAGACTGGCTAGGCCACTCCAGGACCTTAATGTGCTTCTTCTTGAGCCACTCCTTTGTTGCCCTTGGCCATGTGTTTTGGGTCATTGTCATGCTGAAATACCCATCCATGACCCATTTTCAATGCCCTGGCTGAGGGAAGGAGGTTCTCACCCAAGATTTGACGGTACATGGTCCTGTCCATCGTCCCTTTGATGCGGTGAAGTTGTCCTGTCCCCTTAGCAGAAAAACACCCCCAAAGCATAATGTTTCCACCTCCATGTTTGACGGTGGGGATGGTGTTCTTGGGGTCATAGGCAGCATTCCTCCTCCTCCAAACACGGCGAGTTGAGTTGATGCCAAAGAGCTCGATTTTGGTCTCATCTGACCACAACACTTTCACCCAGTTCTCCTCTGAATCATTCAGATGTTCATTGGCAAACTTCAGACGGGCCTGTATATGTGCTTTCTTGAGCAGGGGGACCTTGCGGGCGCTGCAGGATTTCAGTCCTTCACGGCGTAGTGTGTTACCAATTGTTTTCTTGGTGACTATGGTCCCAGCTGCCTTGAGATCATTGACAAGAGCCTCCTGTGTAGTTCTGGGCTGATTCCTCACCGTTCTCATGATCATTGCAACTCCACGAGGTGAGATCTTGCATGGAGCCCCAGGCAGAGGGAAATTGACAGATATTTTGTGTTTCTTCCATTTGCGAATAATCGCACCAACGGTTGTCACCTTCTCACCAAGCTGCTTGGCTTGGTGTAAATTAAGAGGACTCTATGTACAGTTGAAGTCGGAAGTTTACATACACCTTAGCCAAATACATTTAAACTCCGTTTTTCACAATTCCTGACATTTAATCCTAGTAAAAACTCCCTGTCTTAGGTCAATTAGGATCACCACTTTATTTTAAGAATGTGAAATGTCTGAATAATAGTAGAGAGAATGATTTATTTCAGCTTTTATTTCTTTCATCACATTCCCAGTGGGTCAGAAGTTTACAATTAGTATTTGGTAGCATTGCCTTTAAATTGTTTAACTTGGGTCAAACGTTTCGGGTAGCCTTCCACAAGCTTCCCACAATAAGTTGGGTGAATTTTGGCCCATTCCTCCTGACAGAGCTGCTGTAACTGAGTCAGGTTTGTAGGCCTCCTTGCTCGCACACGCTTTTTCAGTTCTGCCCATACATTTTCTATAGGATTGAGGTCAGGGCTTTGTGATGGCCACTCCAATACCTTGACTTTGTTGTCCTTAAGCCATTTTGCCACAACTTTGGAAGTATTCTTGGGGTGAATGTGGCACCCTCCCAAGGATGAACCAGACTTGTGGAGGTCTACCGTTTTTCTTCTGAGGTCTTGGCTGATTTATTTTGATTTTCCCATGATGTCAAGCAAAGAGGCACTGAGTTTGAAGGTAGGCCTTGAAATACATCCACAGGTACACCTCCAATTGAATCAAATTATGTCAATTAGCCTATCAGAAGCTTCTAAAGCCATGACATCATTTTCTGGAATTTTCCAAGCTGTTTAAAGGCACAGTCAATTTAGTGTATGTAAACTTCTGACCCACTGGAATTGTGATACAGTGAATTATAAGTGAAATAATCTGTCTGTAAACAATTGTTGGAAAAATTACTTGTGTCATGCACAAAGTAGTTGTCCTAACCGACTTGCCAAAACTATAGTTTGTTGACAAGAAATTGGTGGAGTGGTTGAAAATATGAGTTATAATGACTCCAACCTAATTGTATGTAAACTTCTGACTTCAACTGTACGTGACAGGCAGCTTGTGGAATTTATGAATATTACTCACTCAATTATTATCTGTTACAGTAATAGCCCATATTATGCATGTTGTTATGTAGACCAAGTAGAATATGTTGGCTACAGTAGCCCAAAGCAGGGAAAAAGGGAAAGTCTGTTATTTGCCTATATTTTAGACATAGCATTTTCCTTATGGGACAGGGAGCTAAGTAATAGTCTTATTACTAATACTGTTTACAGTTGGAACAAAAAGTTAATGTTCTGGAAATTACACACACTCACATAAAAACACATGCACTCACTCACTCACTCACACACACACACACACACACACACACACACACACACACACACACACACACAAACACACAGCTGTGTCCCAGAGGATCAGTATAACAGCTTTGGGAGTGTGTAGTGGAAGGGAGAGCAGCAGGGTAGCATGGTTCTGCTGCTAATGCTAGAATACTGGAACTCAGCATGGGTCTCCTGCAGATAAGCGGGACATCTAGTCTTTGATAACTCTATATAACACCCGATATCAGGCAATTATAAAATGACTGCCCAAAAGGTCAAGACTGGGTTTAGTTAAAATTACTCGCCTGCTTTGATAACGCTCTCATCTTACATTAAGCTTTTATATCGGGTTGCTATGTGGCAAGACATGTTGTTTGGCAATTATTGGATTTCTAAAAGTCGCAGATACACTCTTAAAAGCACGCACAAACACACACACACACACACACACACACACACACACACACACACACACAACCAAATACACACACACACACACAAATACACACACACACACACCCTTGTGATGTACTGTATGAATAGTGCTGTTAGAGCACCTCCCTCAAACAACAATCCAACTTTGGCTTCTTGGCAACTGCATCGGCCCTTATTATCCTAACTGTCTGGTAACTCGAGCGGTTTGTAAAGTGGATATCTCCTAAGGGAATAGCTGTATGATTTCAACCCTTCCCCTCAGGGTAGAAGCAGGCAGACCTTGGCAGTGTTTAGGCTGGGGAATAATGCTGTAACCTCCCAATGCTCTAGTGGCATTTTACACCTGTCAGAGATGCTTAGAGCCTTTAGATGGTTCTGTTCTCTCTCCACATGTCCACATGTCCATGATTCACCCTGTTCTGTTCTCTCTTCACATGTCCACATGTCCATGATTCACCCTGTTCTGTTCTCTCTTCACATGTCCACATGTCCATGATTCACCCTGTTCTGTTCTCTCTTCACATGTCCACATGTCCATGATTCACCCTGTTCTGTTCTCTCTTCACATGTCCACATGTCCATGATTCACCCTGTTCTGTTCTCTCTCCACATGTCCACATGTCCATGATTCACCCTGTTCTGTTCTCTCTTCACATGTCCACATGTCCATGATTCACCCTGTTCTGTTCTCTCTTCACATGTCCACATGTCCATGATTCACCCTGTTCTGTTCTCTCTTCACATGTCCACATGTCCATGATTCACCCTGTTCTGTTCTCTCTTCACATGTCCACATGTCCATGATTCACCCTGTTCTGTTCTCTCTTCACATGTCCACATGTCCATGATTCACCCTGTTCTGTTCTCTCTCCACATGTCCACATGTCCATGATTCACCCTGTTCTGTTCTCTCTCCACATGTCCACATGTCCATGATTCACCCTGTTCTGTTCTCTCTTCACATGTCCACATGTCCATGATTCACCCTGTTCTGTTCTCTCTTCACATGTCCACATGTCCATGATTCACCCTGTTCTGTTCTGTCTTCACATGTCCACATGTCCATGATTCACCCTGTTCTGTTCTCTCTTCACATGTCCACATGTCCATGATTCACCCTGTTCTGTTCTCTCTTCACATGTCCACATGTCCATGATTCACCCTGTTCTGTTCTCTCTTCACATGTCCACATGTCCATGATTCACCCTGTTCTGTTCTCTCTTCACATGTCCACATGTCCATGATTCACCCTGTTCTGTTCTCTCTTCACATGTCCACATGTCCATGATTCACCCTGTTCTGTTCTCTCTTCACATGTTCACATGTCCATGATTCACCCTGTTCTGTTCTCTCTTCACATGTCCACATGTCCATGATTCACCCCGTTCTGTTCTCTCTCCACATGTCCATGATTTACCCCGTTCTGTCCCCTCTCCATGTGGCACCGCGTGACCTTGTCCTCAGCCATTGTATGGGATGAGCGGCCTCAGTACGTTTGGTTCCTCCTGGTCCAGTGGCAGCATGTTGTGTTAACTTCATTACAAGAATCATCTCATTCAACCGTGTAGCAGAACTTGGCTCATGAAAAAGCAGGATTGTAAAAAAATTAAATAGGTAATGATAACGTTTTCTCATCAACAGATACAATTCTTTGGCAATAACGCTAAAACACTTACTATTAAAGGAAGAACTAATCATTTAAATGTTCAGTACTTGGCATCCTTATTAAGCAGGCTTTTGTGGAGGAGCAGTATACCCACAGTATTACTTGTTCATGGCAGTTTTCTCCCACAGCCTCATTGTGTAATTGATCTGCCGTTCACTGCATAGCCGTTGACACTGGGCGAGCCCTGAAAAGAGGACGGAAGTGCCCAGGGGACCAGCACAGAACAAAAAAAGAGCTTTGAAGTGAAGCAAATGGTGGAGGAAGAATTCAACCTACATACTGGCTGCGTAGATGAAACACATGGTTGCTATTCATGGCACACATTTTGTGTGTGTGCGTTTGTGCGTTTGTGCATGTTTGTGTGTACACAGTGTTTGTCTATCTACAAGGTGCACATTTTTTTGCACCTCTTCTTGTCTCATTGACACGGTTTAGAAAAGGGTATTATTGCACTGTTCTTGATCATATTTGCATGATACAGTACAGCATACCTAATAACTGAGTCC
This sequence comes from Coregonus lavaretus, assembly GCF_964263955.1. Taxonomy (NCBI): domain Eukaryota; kingdom Metazoa; phylum Chordata; class Actinopteri; order Salmoniformes; family Salmonidae; genus Coregonus; species Coregonus lavaretus. The sequence continues at coordinate 7,588,929 of NC_140018.1, forward strand.
TAACTTTCTCACTGCAGTAATTTCGGCCCCTTGATTGGCCTGGCATGATGGCAGGATCTGACTTTTTGGTTGCTCTAAATATCAGTCATTTAGTGGAGCAGAGACCACAGTTTGTTCCCTATTCGGGCCTTGCCTCTGGCAGCTAGCTTACTGGTTTGAAGCAGATGCTAAGCTACAGGACTGTTTTGCTAGCACAGACTGGAATATGTTCCGGGATTCTTCCGATGGCATTCAGTCACTGGCTTCATCAATAAGTGCATCGATGATGTCGTCCCCACAGTGACCGTATGTACATACCCCAACAAGAAGCCATGGATTACAGGCAACATCTGCACTGAGTTAAAGGGGAGAGCTGCCGCTTACAAGGAGCGGAACTCTAACCCGGGCGCTTATAAGAAGTCCCGCTATGCCCACCATCAAAGAGGCAAAGCATCAATACAGGACTAAGATTGAATCATACTACACTGGCTCCGACGCTCGTCGGATGTGGCAGGGCTTGTAAACTATTACAGACTACAAAGGGAAGCACAGCCGCGAGCTGCCCAGTGACACAAGCCTACCAGACGAGCTAAATCACTTCTATGCTCGCTTCGAGGCAAGCAACACTGAGGCATGCATGAGAGCATCAGCTGTTCCGGACGACTGTGTGATCGCGCTCTCCGTAGCCGATGTGAGTAAAACCCATAAACGGGTTAACATTCACCGCAGGGACAGACAAATTATCAGGACGTGTACTCCGAGCATGCGCTGACCAACTTGCAAGTGTCTTTACTGACATTTTCAACCTGTCCCTGACCCTGAGTCTGTAATACCAACATGTTTCAAGCAGACCACTATAGTCACTGTGTCCAAGAACACCAAGGTAACCTGCCTAAATGACTACAGACCTGTAGCACTCACATCTGTTGCCATGAAGTGCTTTGAAAGGCTGGTCATGGCTCACATCAACAACATTATCCCAGAAAACCTAGACCCACTCAAATTTGCATACCGCCCCAACAGATCCACAGACAATGCAATCTCTATTGCACTCCACACTGCCCTTTCTCACCTGGACAAAAGGAACACCTACGTGAGGATGCTATTCATTTACTACAGCTCAGCGTTCAACACCATAGTGCCCTCAAAGCTCATCACTAAACTAAGGACCCTGGGACTAAACACCTCCCTCTGCAACTGGATCCTGGACTTCCTGACGCCCCCAGGTGGTAAGGGTATGTAACAACACATCTGCCACGCTGATCCTCAACACGGGGGCCCCTCAGGGTGCGTGCTCAGGCCCCTCCTGTACTCCCATGACTACATGGCCAGGCATGACTCCAACTCCATCATGCCTGATCATCGACAACGATGAGACAGCCTATGGAGAGGAGGTCAGAGACCTGGCCGTGTGGTGCCAGGATAACAACCTCTCCCTCAACGTGATCAAGACAAAGGAGAGGATTGTGGACCACAGGAAAAAGAAGAGGACCGAGCACACCCCATTCTCATTGACGGGGCTGTAGTGGAGCAGGTTGGCATGGGTCCTCAGATCCTCAAAAAGTTCTACAGCTGCACCATCGAGAGAATCCTGACTGATTGCATCACTGCCTGGTAGGGCAACTGCTCGGCCTCCGACCGCAAGGCGCTACAGAAGGTAGTGCGTACGGCCCAGTACATCACTGGGGCCAAGCTTCCTGCCATCCAGGACATCTATACCAGGCAGTGTCAGAGGAAGGCCCTACGGCATGCGGTACCGGAGCGCCAAGTCTAGGGTCAAAAGGCTTCTTAACAGCTTCTACCCCCAAGCCATAAGACTCCTGAACAGGTAATCAAATGGCTACCCGGACTATTTACATTGTGTCCCCCCCACCCCCTCTTTTACGCTGTTGCTACTCTCTGTTTACTGTCTATACATCACTTTAACTATACCTACATGTACATAATACCGCAATTACATCGACTCTATACCGGTACCCCCTGTATATAGCCTCGTTACTGTTATTTTTACTGTTATTTTACTGCTTTTATTTTTTTACTTATCTATTGTTTACTTATCTATTGTTTACTTAACACTTATTTCTCTTAAAACTGCATTGATGGTTAAGGGCTTGTAAGTAAGCATTTCACTGTGAGGCCTATACCTGTTGTATTTGGCGCTTGTGACAAATACAATTTGAATTGATTTGCTCCAGGGGCACCGTACTACTATGGCTGACCCTGTAAAACAACACATTTCACTGCAACTATCCGGTGTATGTGACAATAAAACCTATGGTTTTTATTTATTTTTGTCCAGATATCCGACACATTTTAAACTGTGCTTATTCTGTGGAATCTCAATACTTGTCCAGCTAGCAGACACATTAACCCTTTACACTCATGGAAATTGGCCTATATGGATAGGGCCAAATTCAAATGTTTCTAACAGAAGAAATATAAAAACTATATGCATGGCCATGGTAGCAATCGAAAGCGATCTCTTTGGAGATTATGGGGAAATTATCAGACCAAAGGTGAGGACACAACAGTTCACCTGACAGAAGACTGAATCCAAACATAACACTGTTTATTTTATGTGCATTTTACATTTACTGTACTTTTCGCAGTATTTGTCAATAACAAAATCTAAAAATCCTCTGGATACATTCAGTAACATAATAAGAATATTCATGGACGTTTTGGGGTAGGTGTAACATAAGACAAAACTATTACAAAGGTTTGAGTGAGAGGACTGGTGTCCCCAAGCTGTGCACAGTTCCTAAGTAATTTCACATTTATGACTCAAGGAAAGAGCCTTCAAATATACGTTTTTTTTAGTTTTTTTTTTAGCTCTCCTAGCTGTGCCGTTGAGGAACTGAAGCAAGCACACTTGTAGTTGTTTTGTTTGGAACACAGCCTTGCGTCCATCATACAATTACTGGTGTTGTTTACACAATGCAAAAACGTTCCATTATCTATCTCAATCTGGGTTAGGTGGGCATCATTTGAAAGCTTATTCTAATGCCAACATGACTAGCTAAGTTATAAAATACGATCTTACAGTGTTTAGGTTTCACAAGGCACTTCAGACAAACCGATTCTAATTTTGGTCCGCTAGGAATGGAGTCATGAGTGCATGTAATGCGGCAGGTACCCTAGCGGTTAGGAACATTGGGCCAATAACCAAAAGATCGCTGGTTCGAATCCATGAGCTGCACTCAACCCTAATTCCTCCTGTAAGTCGCTTTGGATAAGAGTGTCTGCTGAATTACTAAAATCCATTCAAGCACATGTTCCATGGTACATTTTCTTTACAATACGACAAACACAGGCTCTTTCTGTTCAGAACAACCCAGGGTATGACGCCATATCATCTTGTAACTGTACATCAAACATAGCGATAATAAACATTGAGACTGTAAATGACATGAGTTTTCAAATATGGAAATGTGAAGGTAACATTTGTACTCACGGGTGTGTGGTTTGCTTGTACAGTCGTGGTCAAAAGTTTTGAGAATGACACAAATACTAATATTCACAAAGTCTGCTGCCTCAGTTTTGATGATGGCAATTTGCATATACTCCAGAATGTCATGAAGAGTGATCAGATGAATTGCAATTAATTGCAAAGTCCCTCTTTGCCATGAAAGTGAACTTAATCCCCAAAAACACTTCCACTGCATTTCAGCCCTGCCAAAAAAAGGACCAGCTGACATCATGTCAGTGATTCTCTCGTTAACACAGGTGAGAGTGTTGACGAGGACAAGGCTGGAGATCACTCTGTCATGCTGATTGAGTTAGAATAACAGACTGGAAGCTTTAAAAGGAGGGTGGTGCTTGAAATCATTGTTCTTCCTCTGTTAACCATGGTTACCTGCAAGGAAACACGTGCCGTCATCATTGCTTTGCACAAAAACGGCTTCACAGGCAAGGATATTGCTGCTAGTAAGATTTGCACCTAAATCAACCATTTATTGGATCATCAAGAACTTCAAGGAGAGAAGTTCAATTGCTGTGAAGAAGGCGTCAGGGTGCCCAAGAAAGTCCAGCAAGCGCCAGGACTGTCTCCTAAAGTTGATTCAGCTGCGGGATCGGGGCACCACCAGTGCAGAGCTTGCTCAGGAATGGCAGCAGGCAGGTGCGAGTGCATCTGCACGCACAGTGAGGTGAAGACTTTCGGAGGATGGCCTGGTGTCAAGAAGGGCAGCAAAGAAGCCACTTCTCTCCAGGAAAAACATCAGGGACAGACTGATTTTCAGCAAAGGTACAGGGATTGGACTGCTGAGGACTGGGGTAAAGTCATTTTCTCTGATGAATCCCCTTTCCGATTGTTTGGGGCATCCGGAAAAGTTGTTTTCAAGACAAGGTGAGCGCTACCATCAGTCCTGTGTCATGCCAACAGTAAAGCATCCTGAGACCATTCATGTCTGGGGTTGCTTCTCAGCCAAGGGAGTGGTCTCACTCACAATTTTGAATTGGATATGTTGGTACCATGAATAAAGAATGGTACCAACACATCCTCCGAGAGCAACTTCTCCCAACCATCCTAGAACAGTTTGGTGATGACCAATGCCTTTTCCAGCATGATGGAGCACCTTGCCATAAGGAAAAAGTGATAACTAAGTGGCTCGGGGGAACAAAACATCGACATTTTGGGTCCATGGCCAGGAAACTCCCCAGACCTTAATCCCATTGAGAACTTGTGGTCGATCCTCAAAAGGCGGGTGGACAAACAAAAACCAACAAATTCTGACAAACTCCAAGCATTGATTATGCAAGAATGGGCTGCCATCAGTCAGGATGTGGCCCAGAAGTTAATTGACAGCATGCCAGGGCGGATTGCAGAGGTCTTGAAAAAGAAGGGTCAACACTGCAAATATTGACTCTTTGCATAAACTTAATGTAATTGTCAATAAAAGCCTTTGACACCTATGGAATGCTTGTAATTATACTTCAGTATACCATAGTAACATCTGACAAAAATATCTCATAACACTGAAGCAGCGAACTTTGTGAAGACAAATACTTGTGTCATTCTCAAAACTTTTGATCACGACTGTATGACATCAACGTGGTATTTTTTTAAATAATCCTCTCATCTGTCCTCTTAATTTACAGTATTTCCCTCTCTCAAACAACAAAAGATTTGCAAAACTAGCCCAATTAGCGGGAGGGATGGGGGCAACATTTTGTTGCACTTGGTACACACATTTAGAACGGCTGTCAGTTGAAACACATACAGCGCTGCAAAGCGGACCGCCTGAGCTCTGACGTCGTATATAATATATTACTGTCCAGTTCCAAATGAGGCGCTTATCGACCTGTATATGGGATGACAGGGGCTGTGAGGGTAAAGGGCTACATTATGTGGAACCACATTACTAGTCCAGCTATTAGACACATTAACATACTTTACCTTTGAAGTATCCCAGTTAACGTCTCACAATCGGATTAGCCCCATTTCCCCCTCATGCCGTCAGTTACTACACCAGTCTGGCCCATATTTCTGCTACCGTTGGCAGCCGGCCTCCCTCAGATTGACTGGGGTCAGAATGCCCATGTCCCGACAAATATCAGATGAGACTTTTGAAGTATTTGCAAATGTAATATCCGTGATGGGATTTCTTAGAAAACTTATTTGCTGTGGTTTATTGATTGTATTTTGGTCAGTGTAACACAGACTTTAAAATGATGTATTTCATAGCTGATAGGAAAGATTATGTCGGCCGTGTTTTTGGAGGTATTGGGTGATGTTTTATATTTTGTAGGCTAGCGATTACGGCTGTATCATGTTTTTTCACAACTGACAAGAGCTGGGTTCTGCCTACTACAAAGTTGATTTTTTAAATTATTGTTTTTAAGCCTGGTCCCAGATCAGTTTGTGCTGTCTTTCAAGTTGGCAAGACAGCACAAACAGATCTGGAACCAAGCTAGCTTTGAGACCTCTTAACAGCAAAGGAGTGCAGAACAGATCGCCTCACCCCCTTTGCTTCGCAGCCTCAGGACGTGTCAGTGTGTTCTGTTGTACTCTGTAGCTAACGAGTGAAGCAAAGACTCTCAGGGTGACAAGAGGGCTAAACTGATGACAGAACCCTGAGCACTAATGCAGCCCAATGCATTAAACATGGCCCAGCGGACCTCCATTAGAGAGACCTATTCCCCACTCTATAGTCCTGCATGGTCTAGCTGTCTCCATACAGCTGGTGACAGCAGTAAGACGGGGTGGCTCTTCTGAACACACCCAGTCTGCTGTGACATCAGACAGATGGGGGGAAAAGAGAGGAGGAGAGAACACACACCACTTTGAACAGGAGAAAATAACACTAATTTCATACCTTGATTACATTGAGACACAATCACATATTTCATTTTATTTTTATTTGTGGGAATACTTGGGAACAGATTTCCCCCAACATTTATTTTGCTGAATTCCTGGTGATTTGAGTCAATCAAAAGCCTGTTGCCGAGCCCTGTCTTACAATATGTCAAAGCAACATCCTGCATTCTTGTTAGTATTGAAATGTTGAAATGTGGCATTGACTTTTGAATGGCACTGATCTTCTGTACACAAAGTGGTAACTGTCAACTGGGTGTTGTTTGCTCAGGGTTTTACTCTTAATACAGAGATATTGCTGGTGCCACTGCTTGCGAGAGTACATCTGTTTTATGTGAGTTGAGTACTCCCTTGATCCCTTGTGTTATTACAGTATGATGCGGAGGATGTAATGTAATAAAGGGGACATTGGGGATTGAGATTAAAGTCAGCCAACCCCAACATGTATCCCATTGTTGTGCTGCTGTGATCTTACACTGGCTGTTTATTTTATGGCCTACATCCTAGGAGGTCCTTGTCACATTTATCATATATACACTGAGTATACCTTCCTAATATTAATATTGCGTTGCACCCCCTTTTGCCCTCAGAACAGCCTCAATTCGTCAGGGCATGGACTCTAAAAGCTGTCGAAAGTGTTCCACAGAGATGCTGGCCCATGTTGACTCCAATGCTTCCCACAGTTTAAATATATGCCATTTAGCAAAACTGCTGGATTGTTCAATGTGCTCCTTGATGCGTTAAACACAAATCATCCATATGGAGATACAATCTGAATTATTGATAAATTAAAGGTAAATGAAAATCAATCGCTATTAAATCACTCAGCCAGGACCATCAGTTAAGGAGGAGTGGGGGAGTCGTTCTTCTCAGCTGAAGATGCTGATCTTGCCCCGGTAATAAAAAGAGCAGCCTTTCAGTTTCAATCCTGTTATTAAGCACAGCCAATGTAATATTTATAACATTTATTGGCTGAAGAATTAAGTCCAGCTTTCCTGAATTTAATCTCCAGTTCACAAAAATACCAAGGTTACGGGGGATCACAGGAGAATAAAATTCACCTCTCTGCTTCCCAGTGAAAAATAGCCTGCATCCCCCATGTATCACACTTCCGACCAGCTATATTTGTCTCACTTAATATTAATATTAATATCAATTTATGTGGATCTTAATACAATACTGCAAAATCTGAACTCCATACAGTCAGTGATATATCATATGATGTAGATTAGTGAAAGTTTGACCAGAAAAAAATTGCCTTTTCTTTTTTTTTAAGGATGACAAATAGTGTTTGACTGAAAATCTACTTGGTCACTGTTTGTATGATAAGTGATGTACTATTGCTGCAATTCTCCATCACAAAATGTGGTGTGTGCAGTTGTCGTGGTGTCTAAAGCATTTTAAATAGCTGATATGTTAGCAACGTTTTGCCTCTAAATGAATGCTTGGGTAGCTGAAATTGAATTGAACAAGGAGGTCCATAGGCTCCTCCCCTTGTTCAGCTACTATCCCACCCAAATCCTTATTGTTTTTCTAATGTTATTTGTTGGTTGCCTTACCCTGCTTTCTCCACAGTTGTCACCTTTGCCCTTGTCAGACACGATACATTTCAGTCATTTAGCAGACGCTCTTATCCAGAGCGACTTACAGTTAGTGAATGCATACATTTTCATACTGCCCCCCCCCGTGGGAATCGAACCCACAACCCTGGCGTTGCAAGCACCATGCTCTATCAACTGAGCTACACAGTGCCCTACGATGTCGGCCGAGTGCCCACGCATTGGGAGAGGCTTCAAGTTAGACTTACAAGCGCTCTAGCAAATCAAATCGAATAAATTGGTTAAATAGATCAACTTCAGCTATTTATAAACTACTCCAGTCAGTTGGTAGAATACCTGCCTGACAAAACCAGGCCACTTTATAAATAGCCTTATGTCCCCTGTACTTTGTTAAGTTTATAATTAGCTCTATCTGTACACACCGGCTCCACGCCAGATCCATTTATATTGAATCAGGTTATAAATAGGCCACCACTTGTCCCAGTGCTCAGTAAGAATACGGAATGGCATACGAAGCATGTTGTTGGTGCACTCAGAGAGTAAATGTCCCTCCAATTCAATTAGAAAGCTTTCTCATGATGCGTTCTCCTTTACTACGGGGATGTATAGTAGTACAAGCTAATTGCACAACTGGTTTAGTTAACTAGAATAAACGTGGTGGACATACAATACTTTGGCAGGGCTTTCTATTGATTTATAATCTGTTCTTACAAACCAGTAAGAAGCTCCATTCAGACTTTATTATTATTATTACTTTAGAAGAGCACTAGGCATACTAGAAAAAACCCAACACACACACACACACACACACACACACACACACACACACATGCACTTGCACACACACACACACACATGCACTTGCACACACACACACATGCACTTGCACACACACACACACACACACCAACATGCATACAGTTAAACACCTCGGAAGTGTTTCTGAATCCTCTACTTAATCAAGGTAAATAGAGTGGACCAAAGCTTTGATTACTCCAGATACTGAGAAGTGATTTAATCACTGTTCTGACCCTCTCCTTAAAGCCCATTTCAATCTAAGTTTAGAACCTTAAGATGAGACCCTGGTCAGTGAGAGTCCGTCTTAAGACAGTCTTTCAGGGTCAGACACTGACTTTCACCAATTTTACTTCTCCTAAACCTCAATCAACAGGCGTATTATTGCACAGTTAATGGGTATTGGAATAGGCGGTGAGTGTGTGTGTGTGAGTGTATGTATCCAGGAGTCTGCCTAATGGAATAATTGAATGTTTTAAGCAAAGGTATTAGGTATTAAACCAGCAACTTAACCTGTGCCCCTATAATTACTCTTGAGATAAGTAGCCTAATTTGGGGAATGTAAAAACAGTCATTTATTAACATGGCCTGTGAGCATTTCTTAAAGGTGCTTAACATTTTACATTTTAGTCATTTAGCAGATGCTCTAATCCAGAACGATTTACAGTAGTGAGTGCATACATTTTTATACTTTTTTCATACTGGTCCCCCGTGGGAATCAAACCCACAACCCAAGCCTGCTTCCTACTGGGTTGTCTTTAACCTGCTTCAACAGGTGAATCTTACTATCAACAGTAAACAGAGTCAGAGGCGTGGGGTGGCGTGGCGTGGCGTGCTTGGGGAATAGGGAGTTAAGGAGGCGCTACTAATCCTCTTGAAGTAGGCTAATTAGAGCACATGACTTTACACTCAGAGAGAGCGAGAGAGAGAGAGAGAGAGCGAGAGAGAGAGAGAGAGAGAGAGAGAGAGAGAGAGAGAATGAGAGAGAGAGAGAGAGAGAGAGAGAGAGAGAGAGAGAGAGAGAGAGAGAGAGAGAGAGAGAGAGAGAGAGAGAGAGAGAATGGTGTGGTCTCCTTTTGCATTCAGATCACAGTCAGTCAGCGTGCAGCAGGTGAAGGGGGGAGACCTGCTCTAAAAGTTGTTCACCACACATAAAACATTATGCGATACCGTTTTATAGCAAGTAAGCACAGGTAAAAAAAAATATATACTCCGAATAAATATTGTGGTGTATCGCCCTGTATCTGCGTGAGTGCTGTGCATAGGGCCTAGTTACACAGGGCTAGTGCTAAAGATGAAAGCCCTCTGGGTCAGAACAGAACAACCTGCATCCGCTGAGATCCTAACCCAATTTGGTGTGACAGCGCCAACTAGGAACTACTGATGAGTCCCTCCTTGAAGATTTGGGAGACAACAGAAGATAGAGGAAGAGATGAAGAGCAGTGAAGAGCTACGTTCACACCTTAGAAACATCAATCTTGACCCATTCTGCCGCTGTGACTGTGTGTGTGAGGAGAGGTTTTGTTGAATATGGGAACTGGGGTGTGTGTGTGTGTGTGTGTTTTGGTACTGTATGTGTCAGTGTGTATTTAAAGGCTCTGAGAGTGCCCCCGCTGTGATAATGCGCCTTAACAGTATCCCTCCGTTCAAACTGACTCCATCATTCCCTTGCCAGTTTCCACCGAGACTGAAACTGCTCTGTGATGACTCACACAAACAACTATTGATTGAGCGTGAAATCTTTTAAAAATACACTTCTGTATTCTACAACTACTCCTGTGTTTGCATGTAGTCACGCCAGTCCCTGGTTAAGAACCTGCGCATGTAGTCCTGCCAGTCCCTGTTAAGAACATGCTCAGTCCCCATAGTGCAGTAAAAGGCTTCCTTCCTCACACAGTGTTCCTGTGAGGATATACGATACAGTGGGCATGTGTGGAAGCCCAGGATTGTGCCCAGATAATCAGATACACTTGGCATGGAAGACAAATAGCCTCAGCTACTTTGCTTAAACTAACTTAAACTACTTTATTGTAGCATTCTCACTGTAACAGGTAACTGTTTATAGGAACGGGATGTTCCCATTAGAAACTAATAGGAAGTATTACTTGCTAATTAGTGTAGGCATGTCATTTACCCCTTAGAGCATTTCATTTTAATTTTAGCTTTACTGGTGAGCTTGATTGTGTTTCAATTAATTTAGCAGGGTCCTCCATTTTGGATTTTATAGTAGATCATGTCATGAAGTTATGTGGTTTTGGAGCCTATGTGGGTTCTATAAAATGTTACAGCTTGAGAGCAGTACGCTGTTCTGACAGTATCAATGATTATGGCTCCTATTATTATTATTACACTTCTTAATGGACACATATTGGCTGAAAAGGAGAAGTATAATTCCAGTGGCGTAATCTATCTGTGCTCGTAATATGGAAGCCGCTTTAAGTATACTTCATACTTCCAGGAAATAGCTTTTTACTTTCAGTATTCAGCATGTGAATCCAAAAGGCTGTTTTTATGATCTTCAGTCAAAAAGATATATACTCATATTTCTTTACCGTGGTGATTATTCACTTTTAATAATAGGCTATGCCTGATGGCAAGCCGTGATTAATGCATTGCACCCCTGAAATACATCAGAAAGAAACTCTGTCTCAACCATATACATACAGTATGGCTCCGTCTCTACCATATACATACAGTATGGCTCCGTCTCACCATATACATACAGTATGGCTCCGTCTCAACCATATACATACAGAATGGCTCCGTCTCAACCATATACATACAGTATGGCTCCGTCTCAACCATATACATAAGGATGGCTCCGTCTCAACCCATCACAAACACAACTCGACGCACGCTGACCAACTTGTTTTCATTTCCCTCTAAGTCCAATCAAGCGGGACAACAATAGGCACAGCATCCCTTGAGCTCTCTCTGATCTGAGTATTTAAAGGAGAGAGCCAGAAACCTTTTGTGAGAGAGAGAGCAGAACAGAATCCACACACAGTACACAGAGAGGCCTCTGCTAAACAGAGAGCTGTTCATTTACTTTTTGCTTTGTTTCATTCTGTGCCCCGGCATCCGAGGAAAGTTAATTTTTCCGCCTGTCAAGATTGACAAGCATGCTTCATCATGCTTATTAAAACCTAATGTCTTCTCAACGCTGTGTCATTTGATAAGAGATAGAAGGGGGGGGGGGGGGGGGGGCAATTCTCTGGAAGCAAAATAGAGTTTCATGCAGTGCTTCTGTGTGAAGCCTGGTACACAGAAATAGCACAGGGTGTCAGTCTATATCAACCATCAGGGAACTTGTTTACGGTGCAGTCATTCATACTAGCGATTCACCTGGTACTGGCACAGTCACCTCTTCCTGATCTTTGTTCTCTTTTCGCTGGAAAGCAAAATAGAGTTCATGCAGTGCTTCTGTGTGAAGCCTGGTACACAGAAATAGCACAGGGTGTCAGTTCTATATCAACCATCAGGGAACTTGTTTGCGGTGCAGTCATTCATACTAGCGATTCACCTGGTACTGGCACAAGTCACCTCTTCCTGATCTTTGTTCTCTTTTCTCAATACCCCAATTTGACAAACTTCTGTTTAGTCTGTCTTCCAAACGGCTTCACTAATTGATGAAAAACGCATCATAAACAACGTACACTCTGCGAGCCCCGTTGACAGCGGACATGAGAAAACACATTCTCCCCAACACACCTTCTTCCTTAAATGTGACGGACATTTTAAAAATATGTTTACTTTGATTTTGCATAAAAACATGTCTACGATAGACTCCAGGCTCTTTGAGTCGGATTCAGACGGTGGAGTTGAGGTGTCTTTGCTGTGGCATCCGTGTCACCCTACCTGAGGGACTGAGGACAGCCCTTTCAACAGCCAGTCACAGAAGCCACACTGATGTGTATTCATGTCCCCAAAACAGCCCTATATAGTGACTTCAGAAAGTATTCACACCCCTTGACTTTTTCCACATTATGTTGTGTTACAGCCTGAATATAAAATTTATTAAATTGAAATGTGGTGTCACTGGCCTACACACAATACCCAATAATGTAAAAGTGGAATTATGTTTTTAGACATTTTTACAAATTATTTAAAAATGAAAAGCTGAAATGTCATGAGTCAATAAGTATTTAACCCCTTTGTTATGGCAAGTCTAAATACGTTTTAGGAGGAAAAATGTGCTAAACAAGTCACATAATAAGTTGCATGGACTAACTCTGTGTGCAATAATAGTGTTTAACATGATTTTTGAATGACTACCTCATGTCTGTACCTAACACCAACAATTGTCTGTAATGTCCCTAAGTTGAGCAGTGAATTTCAAAAACAGATTCAACCATAAAGATAAGGGAGGTTTTCTAATTCCTCGCAAAGAAGGGCACCTATTGGTAGATGGGTATAAATACAAAACCAGACATTGAATATCCCTTTGAGCATGGTGAAGTTATTAATTACACTTTGGGTGGTGTATCAATACACCCAGTCACTACAAAGATACAGCTGTTCTTCCTAACTCAGTTGCCGGAGAGGAAGGAAACCACTCAGGGATTTCACCATGAGGCCAATGGTGACTTTAAAACAGACATCCTGTTTGCAACAAGGCACTAAAGTAAAACTGCTAAAAAAATGTGGCAAAGAAATTAGCTTTTGTCCTGAATAGAAAGCATTATGTTTGGGGCAAATCCTACACAACACATCACTGAGTACCACTCTTCATATTTTCAAGCATGCTGTTGGCTGCATCATGTTATGGGTATGCTTGTCATCTGTAAGGACAAGCAAGTTTTTTGGGATAAAAATAAATGGAACAGAGCTAAGCACAGGCGAATCCTAAAGGAAAACCTGGTTTAGTCGGCTTTCCAACAGAACACTGCGAGACAAATTC